>NC_056733.1:756541228-756549339 GCF_019279795.1 Protopterus annectens | reverse complement strand
TGAATTATGCGGTTTTTCACTGAGTTTTGGGGTCCAAATCATGGGGTTCCACGATTCCTGAGTGGCACCCCTTCATTTCCGATTTTTTTCCAGCTTCCGATTCTTTCGTGCCTTTTTGAGATGTTGTCATCACATGCACGATGACATCAGCTCAGTCAGCCTGTCAGAACTGAGCTCACGTGCTTGCTGGCTGTTTAAATGGATCTAGTGTGGAAACAAAAAGACTGCTGCAGAGCTTTGGCTGTGCGTTGAACAGAGCTAGTATTTCGATGGAGTTATCTGCATGGAGGAAACGACTGCTGCTGCAGAGCTTTGCTTGTGGAGTTTGTGCACAGAGGAAACTACTGCTTATCCAGAGTTGCTGGTGGATTAACGTGGTACTGCTGCTGCAGAGCTTTGGCTGTTTTGCTTCGGCACGCATGTTGGAAACGACTGCTGCTGCAGAGCTTTTAGGGAAAACGTTTTGCTTAAGGAAATCTAGGTGAAACAATTCTAGTGTGTGTGTGTGTGTGTGTGTGTGTGTGTGTGAAAATGCCACCCAGTGAATATAGCTGGTGGCTAGAGGTACTCAAGCTCAAACCCTGTAACTTTGGTGCAGATAAAAAGAGCCTAAAGTCCCTAGTCACCACCACTTGTGAATTTATGCCAAATATTTTTTTTCTATTCCTCATTAAATGTGTGTTTTTCAGGATTTTTGTGGCAAATAACTGAAGGATTGAATTCACTAAATGATGGGCATTTGAATATATTTTTGTTCTAGTCCTCATTAAATCATTTTGTGGAAAAATCACTGAAGGATTTAATTCAGTAGACAATGACAAGCATTTGTATTTCAGAATTCATATTCTTCAGAAAATAAATGGTAACACAAAAACTTTTATTCTAGCAATTTTCTAAGTTTATAAGATCAGTATTTGAAAACTGTCCCTATTTTGGGGTTGTATGTATTCCCATATTATTGGCTTTGTCCAGGTTTTTTGTGCTAAGACATTGAGAGCTATGGTGAGAAGTGAGACCTAAATTCAGTAAATGATACTATTTAAGTTTTAGTCTTCCTTTCAGGAAACAAATAAGTTATGTACTCACCATAACGTTCCATCTGAGTAGGTAACTTCATTTGTTCCGAGCCGGCAGCTTTCCTAGCAAAGGTCCGAGCTCCAAGCTCCTCCCCCCTACCCATAATGTCCTGCTACCTCCCTCTAACCCTCAGATCGAGTTTGCCATAGTATCATAGAACACTACTATAACACCAAGAAAGCTACCTGAACGTTCCAACCGGATGTCATCTAGAAAGTGCATATCATGGTCCTGCAAGAACGAACTAAAAGTCTGGTGGATGGAGGGAGGGCTGGTTGCAGTCAAATGAAGTTACCTACTCATATGGAACGTTATGGTGAGTACATAACTTTTTTATCTGAAGTAGTTAACTTAATTTGATCAGCAACCTGTGGGACAGAGTCCCCAGCTACCACAACTTGGGAGGCCCTTATGGAAGGATATTCCGGAGCACTGCAGAGCCAAAGGACACTCCTTCACCTCTGGAATCATCAGATCCAATTTATAATGTGTAAATGAAAGTGTGAGAGGAAGCCCAAAGAGTAGCAGCTGAACAAATGTCATCCAAAGGGACCTTCGACCAGAAGGTCGCAGAGAAGAAGCTCACAGAACGGGTAGAGTGTGCTCAGACGTATTGCACGGGCTCAGGTCGACCAGAGCTTCTGTACGCAAGAAGAATGCATTGTGAAATCCATCTAGCTAAGGTTACCTTAGTCACTGGCTTACCCAGACAGGACTTAGCAAATGAAACAAAGAGCTGTTCTGATTTTCGAAAACCAGCTGTTCTGTGTAGGTAAAATCGTAGCTGTCTATGTACATCAAAGCAATGGAGTCTATACTCTCCTTTGTTGAGATAATTAGGGAAGAAGACAGGCAGATTGATAGATTGGTTGATATTGGCTTCGGAAGCCAATAAGGTAGAAAAGAGGGGTTAGTCCTGAGGGAAACTCTGTCTTTATGAAAAATGATGATGTATGGGGTTTCGCGCAAAGAGCCTGCAGTCTCTGATATATTATCTGGCTCAATAAGTAATGGCAATCAGGAAGGCAGTTTTCCAAGATACAAACTTCGTCAAGAAAAACAAAACTCTGCGGCGGCTCAAAGGATGATGACCAGTCAGAGCCTGGATGAACTAGGAGTTAAATCCCATCGGAGGGACTGCTTCTACCTTAACAAGGGGTCCCAAAAGGAAGGTACCCTTCAGAAGTCTTGCAGATCTTAGATGATGCCAGAGGGCCAAATTTGTTTCCCAATGTGAAAGTGGAAATTGCTGCCAGTTGAATCCTTTAACAGTTGAGGAGCTAGCTCCCCGATGGAAAATTTGAGATAAAAACCGAGGACAGCTGGAGATAGGGAGCCATAAAGGGTCCAAATTCCCTGTATGCTCCGCCCAGCATAGAAAAACTGTTTCCATTTACCTTGTAGATTTTCCAGGTAGAGCTACATGAGCAGCCACCAGAATGGCTTTAACAGAGGATAAGATACCGAGTCCTTAGCTATCATCGATGGAACTGATCTACCAAGCAAGAGAGCTTGTATAGGCTGTCCAAAGTCGGGGGTCTTCAATCCCAGGGATGAGAAATCAGATCCAGAAGGGATCTAAGATCCAGGGAGGATGTACTAGATGAGACCGCAGGCAGGGAACCATGTCGAATTTGCGAGGCCAGAATCGGAATTTATAAAGGATAACTCTGCTCCCCAATGTCGAGCTGGCTTTCTGCAAGAACTGTCATCAAAGAAGGAGGAGGATAAGCATAAAGCAAGACGGATGGCCAAGCATGAGCTAGAGCATCTCTGGGGGTTTTTCCCTGGTGGGGAATTAGAGGCCGAAAAACTCATTGCACTTGCAGTATCTGCATTCCGAAGCGACATGCGAACAGATCGCAGCAAGGTTGACTCCCATCTGAGGAAAGATCTGTTTCATACTAAAAGGGTTCAGAGACCACTTGTAGAAAGGGGTGAGAAGGATAGTCCACTCAGCTTGTCTGCAAGGATATACGGTATTGACCAAACCCAGTAGCTTGCTATGAGAAAGCGGTTGGTGAATATGCAGCCCATTCCACACTCCCCCATGGTCTCGGCAAAAAGAATTGGGTAAGATCTGGTTCCTCTCGTTTGCTTGTTGATGTACCAGACCACTACGGCTATGCTCTGTTTGAATTGGCAATAGTCCCCAGAGGAAGAAGGGCATGACAGCTTCTGCAACGCCAAAGCACGCGCCTCATCTCCAGGACACTGATATGCAAAAGGTCTCTCAGCGAGCCCACGTGCCTTGGACAGTGTTGCCCATGCAATGCACCCCCCCACCCGAGGCAGGACGCGTCTGTGGTCACTGTGACTTGGGGGTGGGGACATGGAGAAGGGGTGCCCTACCCGGAGATGCTAGGAATGGAGCCACTGAAAGTAAAGATTCCCTGCAAACTCTGTTGAGGGGAATAGGAGCAGACAATGGATGAAGTAGAATGGACCACTGGACTTGTAGGGTCCATTGGAGAATCCTCATATTGAGACGCGCGAGTGGAGACAAGTTGATGGCCGCTGCCAAGGACCCCAGAGCCCTCAGGACTAACTCCGCTGGAGGGGCAAAGGACTGAAGAAGGGCCAAAACATGTAGGTTTAGAATGAGTAGTCTGTCTGACGTCAGAAAGACTTTAGATTGAATTGTGTCTATCCTGGCCCCTATGAAATCCAAAACTTGAGTAGGCTGAAGGAAGGATTTCTTGTGGATGATCATGATCCCTAGATAGCGGGCGAGATGTAAGGAGCAGTCTCTCGCTGAACATAGCAGATGCCTGGTGGGAGCAGCTAGGAGCCAGTCGTCCAGGTAAGGAAAGACCTGAATTCCCTGAAGCCTCAGGTGGGCTGCTACAACTGCCATGACCTTGGTGAACACCCTGGGGGCTGTGGTGAGACCAAAAGGTAGGACCCTGAACAGCTAGTGGCTGGCTCCCAGCCGAAAGCGGAGGAACCTCCTGGATCGCCTGTTCATCAGAACATGGTAGTACACATCCTTGAGGTCTATGGAGCACATCCAGTCGTTCTCCAGTAACAGTGGGAGAATGGATTGGATGCTGACCATCCGGAACTTCTCTTTGGCAACTGAGAGGTTCAGTGTGGACAGGTCGAGAATTAGAAGTGGTTTAAGTCCCCATCTTTTTGGCACCAAAAAGAACTTGGAGTAGAAGCCTGATCTATCTGGATTGATTGGGGAACGTGTAAGCTGGGTGGCTGCTTTCTAGAAGTTCTTTTACTTAGGGCTGCTACCTCCCTCTGATTAAAAAGTACATCGGAGAGGTATTCTCTCGACCGGGTGGGGAGGTACTTATGAATGGATTGAGTAACCTCTGGATATGATCCGAGCACCCAGTGATCTTCCGTGAATGGACTCCTAATGTGCTAGATGCTCCGAGAGGTAGCCCCGACTGCCTCCAGAGAGGAGCAGTCCTGGCAAACCCTCAGGGTTTGCCGCGCTGGTCGATCGGAAAAGGGTTACCCGACCTCCAAAACCTTTTTCGCCCATTTACTCTGCCTCTGGGGGCCCGCAGTCCACCCTGTCCTCCTCTGCCCCTGAAGGACGAGGGGTCCGGAGCGAAACGAGATTGTTGGGATTTCTGGAACCACATCTTCTTTTGTCCTCTTTGGTTCCTGGAGAAGGACCGCTGAGGAGCAGAGAAGTTTAAACCCGATGGTAGCATAAGTTCTTTTCCTGCCCTTCTACCGCTTCTGGAGTAGCGTATCGCAGACTGTCTTGCCAAAAAGCATAGAATCGTCAAAGGGGGCGTTTGAAGGATGTCTTGAAGGGTTCCGCAAAGTCGCAGAGACGGAGCCAGGCTTGTCGTAAGAATGCCTGTTCAGCTGGCTCTAGCCGCTCCTTCCGTGGCATGGGAAAGAAGCCGCATAGAGGTATTCATAATAGACTTAAGAGTGGCCATTCGTGCCAAGAAAGTCCATTTGTCCTCGTCCGACATGGACTATGGGGGTGACCCAGCATATTTTTTGATTAGATCTCTGTAAGGTCACTGAATTATATGTCACACGTGATTCGTCTGCAGTGCAGTAAGAAGGTCGCTGAAACGACCATCCGCTTTCCAAGGCGGTACATCGCCCAAGACTCCTTGTCTGGAGGATGCACTAAGGAACTTTCCTGTGCTAATTCCTTCTTGGTGGCAGCCGCCACCACCATGGCATATACAGGGGCACCATTGCTCCAAACTGCCCTGTCTGTGGGGGGGCTGAGAATCCTGTCCGGTCTCTTGGGTATTGGCTCCCACAATGTCCCATCAGCATGCCCTGGTGAAGTTATGAGGTCCACCACCAGGATTGGCGGGAGAGGGACACCCAAGAGGTAGATGGAACCTGTGAACACCTTCCAGTTAGACAGACCTCGCCTGAGGAAGAGCTTGGCCGACGTTCCCCCTCTAATGGCATTTCAATAATGGAAGGAGACATCTTAGGGGTGACCTGGGGAACCTTCCCTCCCTCCTGTCCTGTTCTGTGAGGGACTCCAGTGAGTCCAAATGTTCTTCACCTCATTGCCAGAGGAAGCTCTCAGGGGCTGTCAGGAGGAGGCTCACCAACAATGTCCTGTTCCTCCATAAACCATCTAGGATGCAGGCTGTCCCTGTGGGTCGGATGACGGAAGACAGTCTGCCTGAGGGAATGGCAGGTGATCCGTAGGCCAGAGCCTGGGACCTCTAATCTCAAAGAACCTCTTCTCCATGACGTCAATGTCGAGGGTGAGCTACTCTCCCAGGATCCTAAAGTAGTCCCTTTGGGATCCAGCTGCTGGATCGGTCAAGATGACCCAATCGGTCCGAAAGAGGCCACCTGACTCAATGGAGCCGGCTGGCACACCAACCCTCCGAATCAGCCATCCCCAGCCCGAGCTCAGATCCAACAAGGATCCCACAACCGGCGTATCACCGGAGCTGAAGTAGGAACGCTAACGGGCGCTGACACCACCACGGCCCGGTAAGCTACTCTGATCAGACAGCTCCAACCCGGGAGGGGCTGGGGAAAGGGGCAATGGGGCTGAAAAAGGGGCCGGGGAAAGAGCACTCCCATCTGCAGCTGGGCCTGAAGAAATCACGATCATCTGATCCATATCTGCAGATAACTTCTGTGGCCCGATGAGGCTGCAGAGGCTGGGGAAGGGCCTGGGGGACCTCAAGGTGACGGGTTCCCCCTCCGGCTCTGGGGAGAAGCGTGGGGAAAGGCTGGAAGGGGGAAAACCCGGGGACCTTAAGAGGGAGGCTAGCTGCTTAGATGGCGGGGCCCAGGGAGCTGAATCGGCCCGCCTCTTGTGGCCATGCCTGTCTCTCCCCCTTTTTCCTTCCTGTCTTTCTTTCCCTTTCCCTTTCCTCCCGAGCTGAAGGGAGTTTGAATCCCGGGCCCGGGGGGGTGGGCAGCCGGGCTGGGCCACAGAGGGGAGGAGGACAAAGCTGAATCCAGGGGCAAAAGGCCAAGGACTAGCTTAGTCCGCCTATCCCCCAAAGCCTGGGTTGAAGGCTGCAAGATAGTGCACCTGAAGAGATGGTCCACACCCAGGCAAAAAAACCAGTGTGGCCATTTCCCGGGGACAGCTTATGGCCACACTGGGGCATTTTGAAAAATAGCTTTTGGGCCTCAGACACTAAAGGCCCACCCCAAAACCCTTTACACACAGACAGAAGGGGGGGGGATTTAAATTTACCTAAAGATAAAAGATAAACTACATTTGTTAAAAAGAAGGGATGTCCCCACACTCAGGAAGGTGAATTTAAGAGGAAAAGTTAAAAACTAGACAACTCACAAAAACGCTAGGAGCTCATTCTAAGATGCCAGAAGCCGCAAAAAAGAACGGGGGGTTAGAGGGAGGTAGCAGGGCATTATGGGGGGGAGGAGCTCGGATCTTTGCTAGGAAAGCTGCCGGCTCGGATCAGATACCCACAGGTTGCTGATCAAATGAAGTTAACTACTTCAGATCTGCTGATTTAGCATAGTGGTATGTTGCTCTGACTGTAGTGCACAGGCTCCTGGGTTCAAGTCTTGAAAGTGAAATGCATGGTGGTAACATTTTATTCTAGCAACTTTCCAAAATTATACAAGCAATGTTTAAAATGTATCTGAGTTTTGGCCTTTTGCCCCCCCCCCCCAAAAAAAAAAAAATGAAATTAAAAAGTGTGAGAAGTTGTGCAAGATGCCTATGGCTTACACTACTGTCATTCTATTTATACATCTCTATATATATATATAGATATATATATATATGTATATAGATAGATATATCTATATATAGATATATATATAGATATATATATATAGATATATATATATATATATATAGATATATATATATATATATATATATATATATAAAAATTATAGATATAAAATATTATAGATAAAAAGACCCCCAAAGGGACTGTTTAAAATCTCCTTCTTTATTGCCCCACAATGAAAATGCTGGTTTGGTTTAACTTTATTGGGGGAATTTCCAAAATCAAATTTAATTTTTTTAAAACCCCTTTTTCAAAAAAAATGTTTAAAAAAATAAATTGATTTGTTTTAACTAAAGTCATTCTTTTACTATAAAATAAAAAAAAAAAAATTTAAAAAAAAATTTTTTAAAACTAAAAAAAAATATTTTCAGAAATTTTTTGGGGAAAACCCCAAAATTTTTAATTTTTTTCCAACAAAAATTTGGGTTTTGGAAATTTACTATAGTTTTTTGATTTTTAAATTTATTTTTTAAAATTATTAAATGTTAAAAAAAAAATTTTTATTTTAGAAACCCTTAATGAAAAACTTTTTTAAAAATTTAAAATTTTAAAAAAATTGCAAAAAGGGGGGAAATTTACCACTAATTTTAAACCCTTTATTTTTTGAGGAAAAAAAATTTTTTAAAATTTAAACATTTTTTTCCCTTTTGGGGTTTTTAATTTTTTTTTAAAAACCCCTTTGTCTTTTTTTCATTTTTCCCATTTTTTGAAAAAATTTAAAATTCTTTCAAACTTTTTGCCCTTTTTTTGGGGATACCCAAAAAATTCAAACTCTTCTTTTTTAAACTAAAATCT
>NC_056733.1:756496228-756536228 GCF_019279795.1 Protopterus annectens | reverse complement strand
AGAAGTGATTCACTGTGTGTGTTATTTTCCATTTTCTCCACTGTTGTGTGACTGTGGAATCAATACATTTAACAAAGGGTAGGTTGGAGGGGTGCACTGTTTTCAGTCAAATGTGATTCTATGAAATGAGTTTTCAGTCAGTGATTCAGTAAAGTGAGACTCTTATCAAAATTATTACAATCATTTTATATTATATATATTTGTATTTCACAGGTACTTACTAGGTTACTGATCCATGAGGATCTTTAGAAGTCTGGCCATACTTTCCCTGATGTTTTTCGCCTTTTTAATTTAAGAATGAATACGCAAAACATTCACATGCTGTCCCTATCCATTATGGACTGAGATTTTAAACTATGGGTTGATTTTGCAGTTAACCTTGCATTCTTCCAGTTTACATTTGAACAATGTAAGAGAAGTAACTTGCTTTATGTGGACAGAAAGATATTCCAAAGAAGCAATATTCTCTGTGATGCACCCCCCCATATGTCCTATTTATGTTTTAAATTTTATTTAAATCAAGAGCAGGTTTTTATGTCCCTACTGTGACTTGTGAATGTCCAGAAGGTCTAACATAAGGTCTGCTGAGGTTCTGTACACAAAACAGACATTACACCTTAGTAGCATCTATGACACTGAGAAGAGGGACAAAGCTTTGACAGAGTCAGTGTAGCTTTTAAGATTTAGGCCTATGATTTTCTTAGTAAGAAAGCATTATGGGTGTTCAAGTTGTGTCAGATATTTGTAGAGGTACATACTGAATGAGGCATTGCACTCAATGATTGGCCTGATCAGTGCAGAATACAGTGAAATAATCATATCCTGGGATCTAGATGCCATATCCTTAGTAATGAACTGGGCAATGACATATATATATATATATATATATATATATATATATATATATATATATATATATATATATATATATATATATATATATATATATATATATATATATATATTACATACACACACACACACACACACACACACACACACACGGATATACCTCCAATAAAAAAGCAAATACACCAAAAAGCTTTTAAGCATAGTAAAGGAGAGTAGAGATATAGCCAAAAAAAATCAGGGGGCTGGAGGGAGGGTAACCAGGACTGCAACAGTGAATACACTAACATCTACATTTATGTTAAGTATACACAACTGTACTGTGTTCTTCGTGTTTCACGGTAGCAGTCATCACATTTAGGCAGATTCCCAAAGCGAAGGATGGGAGGAGGAATTTAGATTGCATTAGGACCAGCTATAAGACCCTGAAAGACTGCAGTGGCAAAGCCAGCTCTGGATTTAGAGAAAATTGGCAAATGGTAATGCTTGGTGAAAGTATGTACAGAACTCCAGGTAGCAGCTTCTAGGATGTCCCTGGTAGGGACACCTCTGAGAAAGGCTGTAGTGGTAGATGCAGCCCTGGTTGAATGGGGTCCGATCCCCTGTGGGATAGGTTTTCCATGGTGCTTATAACTGAAATGAATGCAATGGCCTATCCGTTTAGAAATGGTTTGCTTTGAAATAGCCTTTCCCTCTGCCTCTGCAGCAAATGCCACCAGCAGTTGTTCAGATTTCTTTTGAGGTTTAGTCCTGTCCAAGTAAAATCTAAGTTGTCTGTGCACATCTAAAGAGTGCAGTATCCATTCCCCTTTGTTCTGTGGATTAGGAAAGAAGGTTGGCAAATGAATGGACTGATTAAGAGCCACACTGGATACCACCCTTGGGCATGAAGGAAGGATTGGTTCCGAGGGACACCCTGTCCGCATGAAAGATGATGAAAGATTATGAAAGGCTCCACTGCCATAAAGGCCTGTAATTCAGATACCCTTCTTACTGAAGTGATTGCTAAAGAGAAGGCTGTTTTCCAAGAAAGGAATTTTAAATCTGCACTAGCAGCTGGCTCGAAAGGAGGAAGAGTGAGTTTCTCCAATACAAAGTTAAGGTCCCAGGCTGGAGTTTGGGTTCTCCTGGGTGGTCTTACTTTTTGGCCCCTCTGAGGAACTGCTTGAGCAGTGAATGAGAGAACAGGGGAGGTTCTGTGTTATGAGCTGAAATGGCTGAGGTGTGAATTTTGATGGAGGAAATATAAAGGCCCTTGTGAAGCATCTCAATTAAGTCTTGTAAAATCTGAGGTAAGTTGGGCGCTGCTGTGCTCATCCCTTGAGATGAGTTCCAGGCACAGAATCTTTTCCATTTTTCAGCATAATATTTTCTAGTACTAAGCCTCCTTGCCTCTAAAATGATATCCATCACTGATTTACTGAGAGATGGTAAAAGGAGATATTAGGTAATTAGCTAGGCTGCTAGGTTCAGGGTTTGAAGCTGAGGGTGCAGAATCTGGTTCTCCTGCTGAGACAACAGAGTAGGGGTCTGAGGCAGGTGCCATGGGGCCAACAGTGACACACTGCGCAAGAGGGGGTACCAGTGTTGGCGTGGCCAATCTGGTGCAATCAATATCATCCTTGGTTTGTCCCGTTTGATCTTTAGTAGTACTTTGGAGAGGAGAGGCAGAGGAGGAAAGGCATAAACTGATAGGTGCTGAAGGACAGAGCATCCACTTTCCAAGCTTGTTTGTGGGGAGTCCTTGTGCAAAATTTGTCCAATTGGTAGTTCTGGGTGGAGGCAAACCGGTCTATATCTGGGCTCCCCCATTTGTTTGTCAACATGTTGAAAATCTTTGGTTCCTGTTTCCACTCGTGTGGGTCCATGAGGTTTCTGCTTAGTCCGTCTGCCAGTGTATTTAGTTTTCCTGGCAGGAATTGAACTTGTAGATGCACTTGGTAGCTCAAGGCTGTGTTCCACAATGCCATGGCTAGTCTGCAGATGGGGTAAAAATGAGTACCCTGCTGCTTGTTTATGTACAAAAGTGGTGTTGTCCGTTTTTACCATTAATTGTCCTGGAATAATGTGGTCCTTGAAGGCTGTCAGAGCATTTTGTACAGCTAACATTTCTTTATGATTGATATGCAGGTGCATTTGACTTGGGGTCCATTTGCCCTGAATGCACTTCCCTGCTAGGTGAGCCCCCCATGCATAGTCTGATGCATCTGTTAGGGCTTGGGCGGCCGGGGTTAGAATGAATAGTAGTCCCTTGTTTTGGTGGCAGGCCTTTACCCACCAAAGGAACTCTAGGCGTAGGCAAGGTATGATAGGAATCATTGCTTCTAGATCCTAAGAATGTTGACACCATAGGCTTTTTAGATACCATTGTAGTTTCCTCATATGCAGTCTTGCATATGGAATTAGAAGAATGCAGGAGGCCATGAACCCCAAAGCTTGCTGTATTTGCCTTGCAGATAGCAGGGTTTTCGTGGCCACTAGTTTGAAGTAGGTTGTCAAATTAATTTGTTTCTCTGGCGTGTTGTATTCAAGCTTGCTCCCAGGAATATAATTTGTTGACAAGAGTACCAGGTGCGATTTCTTTTAGTTGATGGTGTACCCCAGACAAGTTAGCACCCTTTGTACAAAGGCCAGATGATTCAAAAGTATGTCCTGGCTTTCTGCCTGAAATAGACAATCATACAGGTATGGGTACATTTGAATATTACTTTGCCTGCAAATTGCAATGACTGGAGCTAGGCACTTTGTGAATACCCTGGGTGCAGTAGGTAAGCCAAAGGGCAGTGCAGAGAACTGATAGTGAGTGTAGCCTGCTTTGAAGCGCAGGTATCTTCTGCAAGATTCCCTGATTGGGATGTGCAGGTATGCTTCCTTTAAACAGAGTGTTGCCAACCAGGCATCTTTGCCTAGCATAGGAAGCAACTGGTGAAGAGTCAGCATCTTGAATTTTGGAATAATCAAAAAGGTGTTTAGATTAGACAGGTCCAGGATAGGATGCTATGAATGGTCTTTTCTGGGTACCAGGAAAAGTCTTGAGTAGAAACTTTGTCCTTCCCTCTTCTGGTACAGTTTGAATAGCCTTTATGCTTAAGAGAGAGTACTTTCTTTTGACCCTCTGCCCACTGATTTGGGGGTAGATCTGGCCAACCGTTTGGGGCTGGTAACGTGTGGAAGTGAAATCTGTATCCTTGGGACACTGTTTAAAACCCATTTGTCCTGGGTAATGAGTTCCCAGTTTTTTGCATGTAGAGCAATCTTTCCCCCAAAGGGGCAGTCAGTTGGGAAGTGCGTAGAAGTTTTCAAGTGAAGTCATTGAGACAGTCTACCATAGGGGGGAGGTTTACTACTCCCAGATTTGGAAGTGGGGCCCCCCCAATGCTTAGTCATGTGTGTACCCTGGAACTGAAGCCTGGGCATTCTGCTGGATCTGAGTTTGGACTGGAAGAGGCAGGAAAGGTCCAATTCTTAGAAGGACAATGCCTACTAAATCTTGGAGGTTGTACTTGTAAGAAAACAGTTTGCATAGATCTAGCTTTTTCCTTCATCTTTTTAAGAACTTCTTCTGTCTTATTGCCAAACAGGCGGTCCTGATTTAAGGGAGCATCCAATAATTTAGCTTTAACATGATCTGGCAAGGATTGCTCCTGAAGCCAAGCATGCCTTCTAAGTACAGACCCAGTGACAGCAACCCTGCAAGATGCCTCTAGTGAATCAAAACCACACTGCAAAGTATGTTTTCCATCTTGTTCAGCAGAATGCATTAAATCCTTATTTTCAGCATAATCAGGAACCAACATCATTTTCTGTTTACAGTCCAATAATATGCTGCAGATACTTTAACATATGAAACTGTCAGTTTAAGGCCCTAATCGCCAAAGTTGCATTAGTGTATACCTTCTCACCCCATCTATCCAGCGCCCTGGAGTCTCTATCAGAGGGGGTAGGATTTTTGGCAGTAGTAGCTTTAATGCCCTTGGATCCCTGTGAAATGGTCTAAGGATCTGCAGTAGGATTTTTGAAAAGGAATTGAGAGTCAGGAACCCTGTAACATCCATCAGGTTTTCTGGGAGCAGGAGGTAGAGAGTCAGGGGCCAAGCTAGATTCCGAAAAGGCATCATCAGCAATGTCTAGTACAGGAGGGATAGCTAAAGGCCTGTGCTGTGGCAGGAGTAAGAAATCCCTAAGTCTCTTTTTAGAATCAGAGAAATCCTGACTTTCCCAATGAAAATGCTCCCTAAGAGTATGCAAGGTTTCACCAAAAGAGAAATCCTCCAGGGGGGAAGCAGAGAGTCCTCAGCATCAGAATCCTCATAGGTAGATAAGGGTAAATCCTGGTCAGAGGAAAAAAAATTTCAGAATCCTGGTCATAAGTATCATAAGCAAACATAGTCCTAGGTCTCTTAGAGGGGGAAGGTTGGCTTCCCCTGATTAAAGTAATAAGGTCTTCAGCCATTATCACTTGTTTTTTAGGCATAGAGGCCTGACCATGTGGTCTGGGTGTCAGTTTTCTAGGCATGGTTCGAGTGTTAGGCCTTGAAGAAGATGGCATTGGTTTAATATGCAAGTCAGTAGGCCTGAATACACACACAGAAGTCGGTGCCTGCACAGTGGCTCCAGACCCATCCAAGGTAGAGACATCCGCAGGTTCCATAGATGAAGTATCTCGTGGCATACCGGACTCCGAATGGGTCTCAGTAGAGGCCTGCGAATCTAAAGTAGTGGGTATCAGGGGCTGCGAAAGCACCTCACTGAGTACCGGCGAACTGGTGACTGGCTTAGGAGAAGCGTCGTCGGCAGCTTTGGACCTATGCGGCCTGTCTCTGTCTATCTTTGTGCAATTTTCAGAATGTCAGTAGTCTGATGGTTTACCGAAGACGTATCTGGATACTGAGCACCAAAATATTTAAAAGCGAAAATATACAGACGGACAGTTTGTGGTTTAAATAAGGCACAAAACCAACAGTGAGGTATGTCATGGTCAGGGCCTAGGCAAGGAATACAGTACGAATGAAAATCTTTATGAGGTATTTGCTTTCCACAAGAAATGCAATTATTTACTTTTACGGACATCGATTTAGAGCAAGAAAAAGTTTCCCCAACTGGGTACTTAGCTTTTAGTTGAAGACTTCAGTTCTGAAACTCGAAAATGAAAATTTCAGGAGTCGGCCAACCGGCACTTGCGAACTGCTTCTGCTTCGGGCACCGCACGACAAGAAACACTGATGTAATAGCATCGGCTACATGTTTTATACCCCTGATGACCTGACATCACGGAAGAAGGGACAGCAACCGACGCAGGACCCAAGACTTTGTTAATCAGGCCGACTTGAGGGCAACCTGTCAGCAGATTACCCATATGTAATGACTGCAAAAGTAAAACACGAAGAACATCAAGTCTATTTGTGGAATACCCCACTCACAGGTAGGTACTAGGCTATCTGCCCAAGGGCATTTATAAGCCTAGCCAGTGTGTCAGCTTTCGTCATCCCATTGATTAATTAACTGAGCCTCTGTCAAGAAGAGCCAATGAAGTGATCCCAGGGGTGTATTTTCTGTTACCCATCCACTCGTCAAGGTTTCTCTTGAAGAGTGTTAGTGAGGGGCTCTGCCTAATGTAGTTAGGAATTTTGTTCCAAAGCATGTTCATGTCAGTTTAGTATTTGCTAGTAGCGAAATGCGGTTGCCATGGGAACAGCAGTCACAAAAACATCATTTAACGATCCTTTAAATGAGTACTTTTGTTGCAGGTCTATTTTTAACCTGTATAGTTTTTACATTAGTTGTTGTGGATGACTGGATTTTCCGTTGTCAGATGAAGTGAAAATTCCCAGCTGTTGTGCGCAGGGTCCTTGTACCTTCATGTCTTCCCCCTGCCTCAAACTACCGCCCGGGGGATTTCACTTCTGTCTAACTTCTGGATGATGTTCTGTGATTTACACAGAGGTATGTAGAAAATCACCTCCCCTCCCCATGTCTGGAAAAAAAAAAAAAACTGCGGACAGAAGGTTTTATTTTTCGTCGTGACTTTCCAAAGTTGTAAACATTGATGGCATGTCGGTTAAGGTGCCCAAACACAGCAGGTTTAAATAGCAACGTGTCTTCTCACTGTTTCTGTATTCACTGACACCAGACATTGCTGTTCCCTTTGTTTGATGTTTCTGTTCAGAAACCTCATAGCTTTCCTTGAATCTTTTTAAAGCCACATTTCAGGTTTTGAGTTATTTGTAGACTTGACATTTTTTTTTGTTTACACATTAGGTATGGTGTTGGAACTTTTACCAAGAGTTTTGAAAAGATGAACTACTTTGTTGAGTTTGTATGTATTTTTAATTTGTGGTGTAAGACTGCAGTTGTGTGTATATGCTGTGGTGCCAGATGTTCTTATTGGTGCAGTAAATTAACTTGCAACCAACTAGTTGTGCATTATAACATCTGTAGTCTGAGTGGTCATTAAAGTGGTTAATGGTACTTTAGTAGATACACATGAAGAGGCTGGTGTATATGCAATATACACACAAGAGGAACAATACCGAATAATAGCGCTCTCTGCTTAAGGCAGTGGAGCCTCACAGTGAATTTGGATAATGTCCAGGAAAACATCCCTGTGAAGCATCCATTCATGAGCCTGTGTTCTGGATCTGCTCAGTATGTCTGCCACAGCTTTCTGATTAGAAGGGATGTAAAAAGCCTGAAGATTTATTTCTAGTAGGCAGGCTAGTCCCAAAGCCTGTAAGGCTAGTCTGCAAAGGAGGTAGGATCTTGTCCTTCCCCTGCTTGTTTAGATACCACAGAACAGTCATATTGTCTGTGTAGACACACAACCTTCCCGGCCTCAGAAGGGGTTGGAAGGGCTGTATGGCAAGGATCAGTGCCTTCACCTCCCTTACATTTATGTGGTCCTTCCTCTAAGAGGATGTCCACTGACCTTGAAGTGTGCGAGTATCCAGAGCTGCTCCCCAAACTGTATCTGATGCATCTGTGTACAGGTCTCGAGTTGGGCGCAGTGGATGAATGGGAAGCCCTGGGTTTATGGACAATTCTTATCCACCACTGGAGCTCCTCCTTGAGTTAGTGTAGAAGTGGTATTTGAAATTCCAGTTGGTGGGAAAGTTGAGACCACAATGATTTCAGAAACCATTGGAATTTCCTCATGTAGCAGCTTGTCAGGGGAACACAGAGATGGGAAGAGGGCATCAATCCCAAGATTTGTAGAAACTGTCCAGTAGACAGGAGATTGAGGGGGAGGATCTCTAAAAAAGGAGAGAAATCTCCTGAGCCTTCTGGGTTGGTCTGGAATCTGCTCCCCAGAAAGACATGGTCTTGGGATGGGGCGAGTGTAGATTTTTTGAAGTTGATGGTGAATCCCAGGATTTACACAATGGCTATGGCTGGGTGGAGGTTACTGTTCAGCTCTTCTGGAGATTTGGCTTGAAACAGAAGGTCGTCTAGGTAGCTGAAGATCTGAATGCCTTAGAGTCTGCAGAAGGTGATCACAGGGGCTAGGCATTTTGTGAAGACTCTTGGGGCAGTGGAAAGTCCAAAAGACAAGGCAGAGAATTATGCCAGGAGTCCACAAAAAAGTGTAGGAATCTCCTGTATTTGGGATGAATGGGGATATGGATATAAGCATCCTTGATGTCTATGGATGCTAGGAAGGCCTGAGGGTGTATAAGGGGGAAGAGGGTCTGGAGAATTAGCATTTTGAAGTAGAGTACTTTCAGAAAGTTGTTGAGACAGAAGAGGTCTAGGATGGGTAGCAAAGGTCCTTCTGTCCTGGGAACCAGCAACATGAGTGAACAGAAGCATCTTCATTTCTGAGCAGGGAACACGGGCTGGACTGTGCCCTGTTCCAGATGGTTTTGCAGAACTGGGGGGAAAACAGGTTCCTGTTCTTTTGGAGGTTGAGGGATACCTCTGAAGGGAGATGCTGTGTGCCAGACCATGAACCATCCATTCTTTATGATGCGGAGGACCCAAGAGTCATGAGTGATGGATTCCCAGGTTGAAAGTGATAGGGTAAGACGCAGGGGGAGGGGTGCCAAGATTGCCTGAGGAGTCAGGAGAACAGCCCATCCCATCAGAAAAGGGCTGCTTAGCCAACTGAGAAGCGGAGGAAGAAGAGGAAAACTGATGTGTTTTCTTGGACTCCTTGGGGTGTTTTGCTTGGGTGGGGGGTCCGGGATTGCCTGTGTACAAAGACCTGTTTCCCAGGGTAGTTCCTGGTGAATTCAGGCACAGGAGAGACCAAGATATGTTTAAGGTCTTTTAGCTCCTTGCTCTTTTCTTGTATGGATTTGAACAGTTCAGCAGATGGTTTGACAAACAATAAAAGGTGTTGTCCAGGGGGGGCATCCATAAGCTTCACCTTTATGTCCTCAGGGTGGGGTTGAAGCCTTAACCAGGCAAACCTTCTTAATGCAGAAGAAGCTGGAGCTTGTGAAGTGGCTGCATTTGACTGCATGTCTGGCTACCTGAGAGGATGCCAGGGCTTAGCCTGGCACATCTGACACCATCTTGGAGAGTTGTGACACGAGTTCCATATTGTACTTGGTCATACAAGTCTGGTAGTTCAGGGCTCTGAAAGCTAAAGTAGCTGAAGTATACATTTTCTTACCCAGCCTCTCCAACTGTATGCTATCCCTGTCTGAAGGGAGGAGGGAAGTAGAAGGAAGTGACCTGGAAGCCTCCTAATGAAATCACAGAGGGGTCTGCCACAGGGGCCTTGAAAAGGAAATTGCAATCCTGAGGCACTTTAATTCCTGTTTGGCTTTTTTTGGAGCCAGAGGTTGAGAGTCAGGGTGTGAAGATGTGGAGGCAAAAGCATCTTAAAAGGGTGGAATAACAGGAGGAATGGCAGAAGGACTAGAGGTCTGTACTTGAAGGTCATAATATCATTTTTGGACCTCAGACATTTGTGAGCTGTTCCATTTAAAATGGAATCTCATCTCTGAGATGGTCTCAAAGGAAATCTCCTCCATAGGGAATTGTTCCATTTGAATCTTCCTCAGAGAAAGCATAGTCCAACAGGGAAGGGATTTGGGATGAGTAAGCCAATGAATCACTAGCCTCTTCAGATGAAGAATCTTCCTCTTAAGTGGCATGTGCCTTGGTCCTTTTTTGAGGGGAAGGCGGCCAGGCAAGAGAGGAAACTGGCTGACTGGAGGAGTCCACAGAGTCATGAAGGAAGGCCTTGAAAAGGCCTTGTGTAAAATTCTGCCACTCCTGAGAGACTGCAGGGGGAAAGGAATGTTTAAATTTTCTGTTTTTTCTTTGCTGGAGTAGCCACCTGATGCAAAGGAGGGCCGAACGCATGCCTACATTCGACCAGATCTAAATCAATATAGTCTCTCACTATAATTCAGGTTATTCCTCTAGGGCCTTCAAACACAATAAGCCTAGATTCCCCCTGGACACCGGCAGCCGATGTCTGCGAGGCCTCTCTGGACGTGCCTACATCCAGATCCAAGGCAGTCTGTATAACAGGCTCAGCCTGTGGATCTGGATCCACAGCGAAGCAAGTCTGAGCTCTCATGTGCTTCAAGAGAGACATCTGTAGGTAGAGGTGCAGATTTCGCTACAGGCCTAGGTTTTTTGGCTTTCTGCTTAGTAAGCTTGGTCATTGGGTCTTAGGAACCTTAATCTTGCTTTCAGCTAATAACTTAAGCCATTGGTTTTCCAAGTAAATAATGACGGATGAGAGCCAACTACAGAGGGTCTTGGGCACAAAAGATTGAACAACTAAACAGTTTATGGTCATGATGGAGCCAGAGACAGAAAAGGCACTGGTAATGACTATCCTTGTGTGGAATTTGTCTTCCACAGTCTCACTTCCTTTCCTGGATGACATTAACCTCAACCAAAACAAAATAGTAGCAAAAGGATTCCCCAATGGGGCACTTATCTTTATTAAAGAAAATGATTCAGGTAGCAGAGCAACATCCGGGACTGGCGATCCAACTGGCGGCAAAGAAGTTCTGGGGATGGTGCGCACAGAAATCTCTTATGGCCTATGCCCGATGATAGCCTACATCAGACGTACTGTGCACCTTACGGAAGTAAAAGATTTTGATATACTGGCAGACGTTGGGTCGCCTTGGCAGGCAACTCCCTTGTGTAAAGATTAATGCAACAGATGAACAGGACATCTTGATATAGAATCTTCCTTGACAGTTTAGTCAGCTTTTCAGTTAAGCAACAATTTGACAATGTGGTCTGCGCACAACTAATCAGTATTACATTTAAAATGTTGCAGCTTACCACAGCTTCTGGTTTCCAGTGAGAAATGGGAGGGACAGGTTGGATTGGTGCTCCTTCTCGCAGCAGATCACAGCTTACCTTTTCCACACCTTTGAGGAGGGAGAAAGAAAAAAATATGCACTGAGAAAATGCGGATGCAATTAATTTCTTGTTATTATTTGCATTCAAAATATTAGAAAGATGTTAGCAGTATATTCTTTAATAAGCCTCTATGCATACACAGTTCTGTCTCAGTAAAGCTACTGTCAAAGTCTTCAGCAGTGAAAATGCAGAAATGGTTACAATCAGACACCTCCTCCGTAGCTTCACTATGATCATGTAACAGCAACCCACATTTCTCTGATGTTGGATTAATAAGAAAGCAAAATAAAAAAAATGGCTGAAGTAGTATATTTCAGATTGCTGCATCACCATCACATCTGCCTCAAATGCTATAATGACTATAATTTAAAAAATGAAAGGGTTTTGCTGCAGGTAGTATATATTGTCAGTGCTAAAATATATAACAGGTTACCTGCAAATAAGTATATTTACATGTAAGATACAATCATCCCTGAAGATCAGACAATCTGCTCCTCTTGGTGTCTCTTGTCAAATGATTAGAGATCACCAGGTGAGCACCAAGAGTAGTTGCTCTTAGAAAATGCTTGCGGTTATTTATTTGACTTGCCCAGTAACAGGACGTGGATCGGTCATCCACATTGTGTCAGTATATTAGGGCAACAGAAAACACAAGCCAAGATAATGAAAAGCCTACGATATTGCAATGATGACATCATGCAGTAGCATAAACTGTTTGAGTAGATTACCATAGCTTAGAAACAAAAAGGGAGGAGAAAGTCAATTGAGAATCCAGGAACTCCTAGAGAATGGCCTTGGAAAACCTGTTCTGCACCTAAGAAAGGAATCCCACTTTAAGTGTTTTGTAAACAGTATCTATAAAGGACTAAGTTGCTGTGTCTAGAAAACTCGAGAGAGTCCACCCCTTTCCAGAAAGTCACCAAAAAGCCAAAAGCTTAGGGGAATAGGCTATAACCCTGCCTGGAAGTGGCTTGTTATGACGAGAATGGCAAAAAGAAATAGCATCAGACAACCACCTAGAAAATGTCTGCCCTTACATCTTACCTTCATAGGAGAAACTGCTTGCTGGCTTTCCTGAAGGATTGAGTTTTGTTTAGGCAGTATCTGAGATGCCAATGGATATCCACAGTAAAAAGAATTCTCTCTCCATTTCCATGGTTCCTTTTGCCAAATTCCACATGAGGAAATTTCAATGGTATCTTAAGGCTGTTGGCTTTAGCACTGCCATACACTGGAGTATTGGTCCATTTCTTACCTTGACTCAAACTCAAAACTCCACTGGTGGATTCAGCATATTTCCTTAAATCTAGGTCTGCCTTTTCAGGTTCCTCTTCCTGCTCAGAAGTTGTATGTGGATGCTTCCAGCTCAAATCAGAAGGGTCAAAGTACAGGGTATCTGTGAGGAATATGCTTAGGATTCTTCACCAGAAATCAACTCTTAAAACCAGAACAATCAGAATCCTTGGGTCTCTTAGCTGGGGTGAAGACCAGGGAGCAGGGACAGACCATCCTTGTGGTGACTTCAGAAATACAAGAGCATTAAATAGCCCCTGAATAAAGTCCTGTCACTCCTTGTGAGGATATTTAGTCACAGTAGCCATGTTTGGTTTTCTGTTTCTTTTTTAAAGGAACATCCGCTTTAACAGATCTGGGAGGTTCAGATCCCTGCCTAGATTCAATGAGGCGGCACCTCTTCCCTAAATAAAATTTGGGGACCCCCCCCCCCAGGCCTCTCAGATATAAATCAGCCATGGTTCCACCTCTACATCTCTACCAGACGAATGGCACAACCTCAGACAGGCGAGTAGGCAGCTCCGTGTCAGCCTCCAACTGGTTTCCAGCTGGTGGAACTGGTGTCAGCACCGGCTGGCTCTTGGGTTTTTAATCCAACCAAATGGAGATAAATCAGTTGATGCTGGACAGCAGCAGGTACTGTACATGCTTTAACTTTTTTCTTAAGTAGCAGCTGAACTTTGGAGCAGGTGGATTCGACCAAGATACCAACTGAAAAGCTTCAGATGCTGGTTTTCTAAATAAATAGAAAGGGATGACAAGATGGCTGCAGTGTGCTTTAGAGACAAATGCCCAACATCACACTGTGTAGCACACAAACAAAAAAAAGGCACTTCTCACATCTAAGAGAAATCTGCTTTACACACTCATTTTTCCCTTTGTGGACTGAATGAAAAGCTAGAAGGAAAATAGAATTGTCATACCGTTACACCATATGAGTTATCCCTAATGTTTAGCATCTTAGTCCACACATCTATACAACTCATTTTCTCTTCTCTGTCACTTTATACTTTTAATACTACCATTAAATACATGCCACCTATAATCTACATATTTCCACTACCTCGCTATAAGATTCTAACTATATCTATCATACCTTTAAGTTTAACTCTCTAATTCTACCTTCCCCTATTCCTACTACCACCCCCCAAAAATTGAGCTGTATTGTTAAATATTTCTAACTGTATAATTTTCTTACGTGCTAATGTTCCATTGTTACTGTATTGTGCCTTTTTACAACATATGTGCTGTTTAGATAGTTTTCTGTATTATTTCACTTGCTTTATAAGTAATTGTTTCCTTACAAATTCATGTAATGATTTTCATGCAACTTGGAGCTTTTCTCCCCGGCCTTCCACTGAAAATGAGTCTCAAGCCCAGTAGACTTTCCCAGTCAATAAATACATAAATAGAAAGGAAGAAACCTCAACAGGGCATTTATTGTCAGAAGGCTCTGTACATTAACCAGCTCAGCAAATGAAATACAGACCGAATGCAGGGTAGCTTTTGGACTGGCAGCAAAGAAGTTCTGTGGATTAGGTGTCCATGACTACATATGAACCTTAAACCTTGCATGTAGGACACCTGGAGGGTGTAAAGGCTTTGGTATACTGGCCAGACGTTAGGCTATCCTTGGCAGAATATCCCAAGAGTAAAGTATAAGGACATTAGCTGCTGACTTGGGAATATCCAACTGTCACAAATCATAATACAATTGCTGGGCAATAGGAATTTCATTCTGATGCCACAGAAGAAAAATTCACCTTAGATAAAGTATCAGAAAAAGAAAATGTCTTCTGGAGGGAAATCTGAAACACTTTCTTCAGAAACAGAATATTCAGGTTGAGAAGAAAATCCTGAATCA
Source organism: Protopterus annectens (assembly GCF_019279795.1). NCBI lineage: Eukaryota > Metazoa > Chordata > Ceratodontiformes > Protopteridae > Protopterus > Protopterus annectens. The sequence continues at coordinate 756,521,884 of NC_056733.1, read as the reverse complement.
CAACATTTTCCCTACTATCCCTGCTCTTCTGACTGAAGATCAGAATCAGCAAGAGAGGGAACTATTTTCCTTTCCTAAAGTAGTAGCAGGTAAAGTAAAATCAGAAAATAATCCTCTGCCATATCCCAAAAAGTTTTCCCATACACTTGAAACAAAAGCAAGAAGTGTCACTTTTTTTTTTGTTTTCTTTTCATGGGAAACTCCCTTGAAAGAGACTAACCCAAAACAGGCATACCATTCTGGGGGTCAGGCTTCTTTTCTGGAATGTGTGATAAACTTTCACCCACCTCTTCCTCTTAGACAAACAAGCATTTCCTTGCCCAGGGAGGGCAACCCTGCAGTCACAGAGGATGTCTCTATTCTCCTGGTCCTTAGTGGCTGTAGCAGTTGCATGAAGGACTGGGAGAAAACAAGGAGTGGTCTGAAGAGCCAAATCACGTCCCAGCAGTGTCACTCGCTGGAGGTAGAGCACAAGTAGTGCCGGCCTGACATGCACAGACTCTTTTCCAAATTTCTTCTTCTTGTGGATGGGGGAAAAATGAACCAAGGAGACTGGTAACTGCCCCACAGTTTCAGCAAGAAGGAACACTGAAATCAGGTAGTGGATTTTGAAAGAGCTGGTAAACTTTACCAAAGCAAAAAGATGGTTATGAGGTAAGAAAAACAGACAACCCCCAAAATACACAATTTTCCGCACCTAAAACATAAAATGTACATACAGCTGTAGGAAACTTTGCTCACACAAACATTCACACATTAAAATGATCTCTCAATGTGACAGTCCTGACAAATAAGTTTCCTAAGCAACAAAGACAGTAACTGCACAGAATAAAAGCTTTCCTCAGAAAAATAACTGTGTAAGGTTTTTCCTGATCCACTTAGCCTTGAAGGACTGCAAGCCAGTATTTCCATGAAGCCCATGAAAGGAAAGTACTTGGCGGCAAGAAAGCTCTGAAGGTTTTGGCACCCTGTCTTTATATGTAGCTCTGCTTAAGCTCCCAACAGAGTGTGTGGAAGGTCTCCTGAAGCTTTGAAAAGCTGGCTGGTTGACAGGGGATAGGACCCCAAATAACTTAAGCTACTGCAAAAATGATCTAATTTTGAACTTCATCAAATAAGGCATGCATATAAAAACCTAGACTTTACTCATGGTCTACCCACAAAAACCTTCTAAGGTAAAAGCATAAGGCCTACTTAGCTAGCTACATCATGGAAACAACAGCAAGTCTACTTTAAATTAAAGGAAACTTAATCAAACTTGAATGGTCAAAGCCAAAGTACCAGAAAAACAAATTCCTATAATTTCTCTACAGGATCATAGGTGTGTACTTGGCTAATGGCCCTGGAGCCTTTACAAGCCTAGCCCATAGAAGTGCCCTGGCATGAACTTTCTATTTCCCATCCACTCATCAAGATTTCCCTTTAAGAGGGCCAGTGAGGTGCTCTGCTTGACATGTATGGGAAGTTTATTCCAGAGCATGGGTAGTCTCTAGGTTATGAACCTGTCCCTCCAGCATATTCTGTGGATTGTGGTAATGAGGTTGAGGTCTCTGGAGTGTGTGGTGCGGAGGGATTGGGATTTCTTTAGATGTAGCATTTCTAACAGAGCTGGGTCAGACATGGCTTTGTAAGTCAAGCAGAAATCGCCTCTTAGTAGATGATATGAGACAGAGAATAATTGGAGTTTTTTGAGTCTGCCCATGAAGGACATGTGTTTAAGGCCTAGGATTCTCTTTGTGAGGTACTTTTGTGGCCTTTCCAGCTGTTGCATGCGTCTCCTGAGGTACATGCCAAATGGGGCATTATATCTGATTGGCCTAATGAGGAAAAAGAGTAGAGAGAGATGATGACCTCTTTCTTCCTGGATGCAAAACCCTTGGGTAATGACATGTGCCACACAGGACTTTCTGACCACAGTGACAATGTGGTGGTCGAAGGAGAGGTTGCTGTCAAACCTGTGTCCCCAGATCTCTTACGCCTTCAGTGCTCAGTGGGCTTCCATCGATTTGGTAATTAGTGGGAACTGAGTTTTTCCCAAAGATGATGACGCATTTTTTGGCATTAAGCTTAAGGCCATGGTTTTGACACCAGTCACTGGTCTCAGTGAGGCCTTTCTGTAGGATGTCTACAGCTTTTGGAACTGGGAAACAGGCTCCTCCCTTACCCAAAATAGTTTGCGATATCTCCGATAGAGTTTGAGCGATTACATCTCACATTCCATCTAACAGACCCAAGAAAACATTATATCCCGCCAATAATAACAGGGAAAGTCAGCTCAGTGACTGAACATATGACAAGCCCCTGGACAGGTTCAATTGGTCAGCAGAGAGGCATATGTCACTATTTTGGCAAGGGGGATGGAGGGGGGTTGAAAAGCTGACCTCTGGTCAGAGCAGTAAGGAGCCAGTTATCCAGCTGTGGGAATACCCGGAACCAACCCATGCAGTCTAAGGAAATCTGCCACAACTGTTATGCACTTAGTGAATACCCTGGAAGCTGTGGTGAGACCAAAGGGTAGTGCTCTGAACTGGAAATGACAAAAAACTTCTAGATTGCTTCTCTGTCTTTACATGGTAGTCAGCATTCTGAAAATCTGTGGAGCACATCCAGTCATCCATCAGAAGAGATAAAATGGACTGTATTGCGGCCATCTGGAACTACCTCACGAACTGGATTAAGTGACTGAGGTCCTGAATAGACTTGAGATGCCTGACCTTCAGAACGAAAAAAAAAGTTTAGAACAGACTCTGGATCCTTGCTGGTCTGGTAAGACCTCCTAGATAACTCTCTTTTCTAGTAGTTTTGATACTTCTGCTACTGCAAAATCCTTCCGAGTGGAACAATGTGGATTTTCTTTTTGTTGATTTATGGAAAACAAAGGGAATAATGTAGCTTCTCATTACTATTTTCTGCACCAAACAATCCTGAGTGATGGTTAGCCAGGAATGAGGGTGCAGAGATAAATGTGCACCAGTCGGGCAACCATTTAGGAACACTGGAAAGGTTTATCAGTAAAGGGTCCTTAACATGCTAGGTTCTGCATATTACGTCTGCATCTAGGGTGATGTCCATTAAAGTTGCTCCCCACTCTGCCTCAAGGGGCTCTGTAACCAGGAGTGTCCTGGGCAAAATTCTGGGATTTACAAAACCGGAGCTTCTTTCCACCCTTCTGGTTCTGGGGGAAAAGTCCTCGGGGGTGGAAAAACGTATACTTACTGCAGACAGAGTCTTGCCCTCCTGCTTGCCTCTAGTGAGCATCTCTTACCTTGGGTCTGAAAAGTGTTAACCCATCAAAAGGGCACCGACAGAGGAGGTATTAAAACCTTCTGCAAAGTCGAAGATGCACGTCCAGGAGTATGGATGAATAGCAATGCAGGTGCCTGGTGCTCTTGCAGTGCCCTCCGCCGCATTGGAAAGTAAGTGCGCAGACATGTTCGATTGTAGGATAGACATTTGTGACTACTCAGTTTTCTGGACGTCAGACAAATTACTGAGAGGGATCTGGAAATTTCTTTAGTCAAATCCCTCTGAAAATGAGTTGTGTGTGTTAAGCTGTTTAGAAACAAATCAAGAAGAAACTTCACAGTGTGGAGTGTGTGTGATGTTCACTTCCTAAATTATGTTACGCACTTAGTTCGCTGCTTCACTGGAAGTAAAGGTTGTAAGAAATATTTAAAGTTCTGTAGTGGTGTGCTAATTACCTGGAGACTTGCAGCCTGGTATATATACCGAATTTCTCCGATAGAGTCCACCAGGAGGATAATATCTGAAGTCAACTTTATCTATGGTTTTAAGTGCCATATTGAGATTGCAGGTGGGTGGTGCAGAATGCTGAGTTTGGAAGATAAAAATGAAGGCATCTGGCATTATCACAAGAACTGATGACCTGACAAGTAGGACTTCTGTTGCTGGCATTGGGACTTTGCTGCACTACTCATTCCTGTTCTGGGAAGTGTTATCGGACTATCTTTGTGGATTGTGTCCATCAACTGACATTCTGCTGCAGCTGTTCTTGGTTTGAGTAAGTCTTGCCTTTCTGCAGTTAATGGTGGGAGGATGAAGTCTAGTAGGAACTGATTCTAAAGTTGTATATGCACCAAGGTGTTTTTTTGACTGTGGACGCCTTTACAAGTGGTAAAGTGACATTTGTTTTCATTAGAAGCCATATAAGGACTTGGGATGTAAAACAAACACTTGGCGTATTTATTGGATCTGCATTTCATTTTGGTGACCAACGAATTTGATAGGGGTTTGCATAATAATTTTTGTATTGTATATCATCTGATTTGTTGTTTGAAGGCTCTTGTTTAGTGTTACCATATGTAATAATTGTAAACAAGTCTGTGTTTTTGAGACTTCTGTCACTTGGGACAAATATCCAAGATTCATATAAGTTTTACAGGTTTACTTTAAACTTTTTGAACATCCACAACATTTGGAACATACTACAGTTTATAATATCTGGTCACCATTTTAATGAATGGGTCAACTATTGACTTTTTGTTTTGAATGTGCCTGATTTTTTGTCAAGTGTATTTTTACTTACATTGATACAAGAATCTTATTTGCTGGATGCTTAACACTTGATCATTTATAACTACAGTGACCAGTCTTTGGTGTTATTCTAGTTGACTTTTATTTATCATATTTTTGGTGGGATCATACTTTTGAATAATAGCTGTGGGTATTTGGGGTTATTGGTTGACACTAGGTACTTCACCCTTACACCATATCACCATCTCAACCCTCACACACTCAACTCCTACTATATACCATTTGCATCATTTCCCTCACTCTGCTAACCACCATTACCAGTTACAAACACCACTTACCTACACACTATTCATTCCTTACAAAGGAACATCCCCCAGTACTCCAAACCCCATACAACTATCACACTACCATAATTCACCACCTCAGACAGAAGCTCTGCCCATCAAATAGCCGGTCCTACACCAGTCTTAATTACAAAAAACTCCTCAACAAACTAGTCAAACTTTATGTACACCAGAAAACAGCACTAGTATGCTGCTGTGATATATATCCCAACCCAGGCCCACTCAGTCCAGATAGACCAATCCCAGACCTAAATACAACCCTACTCCAAAGGCCCACAAACTCACTCCTCATCCTAAATCTAAATATTAGAAGCATCTTAAATAAGGTCCATGACCATCCATGCCTTAATCTCCTTTTACCATCCAGATATTGTCATTCTGACAGAGAGCTGGCTTAAGCCCCTAATTCAAGATAATGAAATCACAGCACCAGGCTACAATATAATCAGAAATGACAGAGTAGGAAAAAGGAGTGGAGGAGTAGCAATACTATATAAAATTCACCTTATCTTAGAAAAACTAGACATAACCCCAAACTTGGATAACACTGAATTCATCCTCACTAAAAACAGAAACTTAACCCACATAAACATATCAACATTATAGGATGCTACATCCCCCCAGGGAACAATATTACCATCACAGAAAAACTACTAGAATGGATGACCAACACCCTTCCACAAGAAAGCATCCTATTAGGCGACCTTAATATTGACTGGGATAACTGCTTTAGTCTAAACCTCATCTCCCATATCAACCTACATGGACTAACCCAACTAATAACTTCCCCCACCAGAACAGACAAAAGAACCAAACGTCAATCTATACTAGACTGGATACTAGTATCTCATCCTTTCCATATATCTCACGCTGGTTGCCTGCCAGACGCCCTCAGCGACCACCTAGCTACATTTCTAATAAGAAGCAAAACTCCCCAACTGACCTAAGAAACTGTCAGGAAATTTAGGAATAGAAAAAACTTCAACCAACTCAACTTCAATATTGACCTAAACCTATGTAACTGGACCCCCCTAAAAACTTTGGGCCTTGATAAAGCAGTACTATACTTCAATTCTACCTCCATTAACATACATAACCACCATGCCCCTTCTAGAACTACAAGAATCAGAAAGTACAGTTGTATACACTTACCATAAATGTAGATGTTAAGAGTGTCTTCACTGTTGCAGTCATCACTGTGGGGTTCTTCCTGCCGGCAGGCAGTCCTTGGTCGGCCCGAATCCCAAAGTCTGGATCTGGCGTCGGCTGTTCAGTCATGCTCCCTGACAGAGCGCTAGGAGTATAAAGCTGCCAGCCAACGCCATGTTCTCCAGTTTTTCTTGCCCCAGATGTCAGGTGCCCAAAAATGAAGGCCAACAGTAAAACAAAAAAAGTAACATACAACAAAGCCCATACCCTGAAGCAAATACACCTCAGAAGAAGGGTGAATTAAGAAACCACACAGTAATGAAAGTATAAGAGGGGACAGGAGGGAGGGTAACCCAGACTGCAACAGTGAAGACACTCTAACATCTACATTTATAGCAAGTGCACACAACTGTACTGTGTTCATCGCGTTTCACTGTTGCAGTCATCACTGTAGGGTTGAATCCCAAAGCTGAGATAAAGGGTGGTGGTTATAGAGCAGAAGGGGCGGCTAGAAGGTCCTGCAAGACTGCAGAAGCAAAGCCTGCCCTAGACTTAGAGTAAAGAGGGAGATTATAGTGCTTAGAGAAAGTATGCACTGAACTCCAAGTCGCAGCTTCCAAAATATCTTTGGTAGGTACGCCCCTGAGAAAGGCAGCTGAAGTAGCAGCAGCTCTGGTAGAGTGAGTCCTAATCTTTCCTGGGATTTGCTTTCCATGATGAGAGTAACAAAATCCGATTCCATGAGCAATCCATTTAGAAATGGTCTGTTTTGAAATAGCTTTGCCTTGGGAATTTGTTGCATAATAAACAAACAGTTGATCTGTTTTCCTGATATCCTTGGTTCTGTCCAGATAAAAATGAAGTTGTCTGTGTACATCCAAGGAATGCAAGATCCTTACCCCCTTATTTTGTGGATTAGTGAAAAAAGTTGGCAGGTGAATAGTTGGATTTAAAGCCACTTTGGAAACCACTTTAGGCATGAAAGTAGGATTAGTCCTTAAAGACACCCTATCTTGGTGAAAAAGAATATAAGGCTCCACAGCCTTGAGTACTTGTAACACCGAGACTCTCCTGGCTGAAGTCAAAGCCATTAGGATAGCTGTCTTCCATGATAAATACTTAATATCAGATGTGGCAGCAGGTTCAAAAGGAGGCAGAGTGAGTTTTTAGAGAACATAGTTGAGGTCCCAGGCAGGTATGGGTGGAGTTCCTAGGGGGCCTTAAATTCTTTGCTCCTCTGAGATATTGTTTCAGAAGTGGATGTGAAAAGATTGGAGGATCTGTATTGTAATGTGCAGAGATAGCTGAGGCATGTATTTTTATGGAGGAGAAGGATAAGCCCTTATGAAGCATGTCTGTCAGGTAAAGTAAAATCAGTGGGATATTAGGAATGAGGGGAATCCGAATCCCGAGCATGCATCCAGGTGTAAAATCTCTTCCATTTACCTGCATAAGATTTTCTAGTGCTAGGCAGTCTGGCTTCTAAGATGACATCCATGACCTGTTTGGGAAGGAAAGGATTAATCATAGACCTTGAATTCGCCAGGCTGCCAGGCTGAGAGTTTTGACATGAGAGTGCAGAACCTGGACCTGGTGTTGGGACAAAAGATTTGGAATCTGAGGTAAAATCCAAGGTGGCCCCTGGGATAGATTCATCAGTGTTGAAAATCAGAATTGACGAGGCCAATTTGGGGCCAGTAAAATCATCTTGGGCTTGTCCTGCTTGATCTTTAATAACACCCGTGGAAGAAGAGGTAGTGGCGGAAAGGCATACCCAGAGAGGTTTCTCCAACAATGATAGTGCATCCACTTTCCATACTAGTTTGTGAAATGTCCTTGTGCAAAAAATCTGTAACTAGTGGTTGAGGGGTGATGCAAATAGATCCATGTCCGGGGCAGCCCCAGGCCTCTGTAATCATCTTGAATATTTTGGTGTCTAGCATCCACTCGTGTGGGTCTGACAGGTTCCTGCTCAGGCCGTCTGCCAGAATATTTTGTTTCCCTGGCAGGAACTGAGCTTGTAGATTCACTTTGCAAGCGAGAGCTGTGTTCCATAGAGTCATGGCTAGTCTGCAAAGGGGGTAGGAGTGTGAACCCCCTTGCTTGTTTATGTACCACATAACTGTGGTGTTGTCTGTCCGTATCAGTAGCTGTCCTGGTTGTAGAAGATCCCTGAAAGCCAAGAGGGCATTTTGTACAGCTAACATCTCTTTTAAATTGATGTGTAGGAGCTTCTGATCCTCTGTCCAAAAACCTTGCAGACCTTTTCCCTGCAAGTGGGCTCCCCCATGCGTAATCAGAGGCGCCCGTGGTTAACACTTGGCTGGCTGGAGGCAGACTGAAGGCTCTCCCTTTGTTGTGAAGACATGCCATGGTCCACCAATGGAATTCCTTTTGTAGGCAAGGCAAGACAGCAATCTGTGTGTCTAGACTGTGGCAATGCTGGGACCATACACTTTTTAGGTACCATTGTATTTTATATATAGTCTTGCATTTGGTATGAGAAGGATGCAGGAGGCCATGTAACCAAAAGCCTGTAGGAATTTCCTTGCAGTTAGCTGAGTTATTGACGCCAAGGTTTTGAAAGTTGAAGCCGCTGTAGTTGTTTTGCGGATGTCAGGAATGCCATCTGGCTTGTTGTGTTTAGAAGAGCACCCAGAAAAGTTATCTGTTGTGTGGGTGTCAAATTTGACTTTATGTTCACAGTGAATCCCAGGTACTTGAGAAGATTTTGAACAAATTCCAGATGCTGGAGTAAGACATCCTTGCTGTCTGCTTGAATAAGGCAGTCGGTCCAGATAAGGGTAAATTTGAATTCCCTTGAGTCTGCAATAAGCCACTACTGGTGCCAGGCAATTGGTGAAGACCCTGGGCGCAGTAGACAAGCCAAAGGGCAGCGCAGAGAATTGGTAATGTTTCGAGCTGGCCTTGAACCCGAGGTATTTTCTGCACTCCTGTCTGATAGGGATGTGTAGGTAAGCCTCCTTCAAATCCAATGTCACCATCCATGCATTTTTGCTCAACATTGGCAGGAGCTGCTGCAGAGTAAGCATCTTGAACTTTGGTATCTCCAGGAAAGTGTTTAAGACTGACAGATCCAGGATGGGTCTCCATGAATTTTGCTTTCTGGGAACTAGAAAGAGCCTTGAGTAAAAGCCTTGCCCCATCTCTGATTGTGGAACCAGTTCTATGGCCCTCATAGCCATGAGGGATCCCAACTGGTTTAATGCCTCTGACCACTGATGTTTTGGTAGGTCTGGCCATCAGTTTGGTCTTGGCAAGGTATGAAACTGGAATTTGTAACCCCTTGAAGCTACGTCCAAAACCCACTTGTCTTGGGTTATGCAAGTCCAATTTTGTTGAAAAAGAGAGAGTTTTCCTCCTAGAGGGGCTTCCAGGAGAGAAGTTCCTGGAGCCATGCAGGGGGAGTAATTGAGCCTGTTTTCTATAAGATTGAGGTCTGTCCTCTCCACCCCTCAGGGTGGAAGCACTCCACTGTCTAGGTCTGTAAGAGGTCTGTGCTTGGGCTCTCCTTCTGGAGCGCCTATATCTACCCCTCTGAGGCCTGTCCGAACTGGGAAAGGAACAATTTTTAGTTGGCCAATTTCTGCTAAATCGTGGGGGCTGAACTTGTAAGAAATCCTTAACCGTTTGCATGGATTTTGCCTTATCCTCCATTTTCTTTATCACCTCTTCAGCCTTAGGCCCAAACAATACATTATGCTGAACAGGAGCATCCAGTAACTTTGCTTTTACTTGATCAGGTAAGTTTTGTTCCTTTAACCAAGCATGTCTTCTAATGACTGTGCCAGAGGCAGCCGCCCTGCAAGAGGCCTCCAAGGCATCAAAACCACAGTGTAAACCATGCTTCCCCACTTGTTCAGTGGCATGCATCAAATTGTGTAATTCCTTATTATCTGCACATGCAGAAATGGTACCTAGCTTTTGTTTCATAACAGACAGTAGAAATTGCTGATATTTTAGCATATGAAATTGACAATTTAAAGCTCTAATAGATAAAGTAGCAGAAGTGTACACTTTTTTGCCCCATCTCTCCAAAGCTCTAAAATCCTTATCTGTCGGAATAGGGTTTTTAGCAGAAGCAACCTTAACCCCCTTAGGACCCTGAGAAATGGTTTCTGGATCAGCAGTAGGATTTTTGTAAAGGAACTGGTGGGAATCGGGGACCCTGTAAAATCTATCGGGCTTAGCAGGGGCTGGAGGAAAGGAGTCAGGGGTTAAATTAGCCTCAGAAAAAGCATCATCTACAATATCCAAAATGGGAGGAATAGCCAGGGGTCTATGTTGGGGAAGAAGAAGGAAATCCCTAAGCCTTCTCTTAGATTCTGAGTACTCCTGTCCTTCCCAGTGAAAATGTTCCCTCATGTCATGTAAAGTTTCCCCAAAAGAAAAATCCTCAGGGGGAGAAGCTGAAGGAATGGATTCCTCAGCATCAGAATCCTCATAAAGAGGGAAAGTATATTCCTGTTCAGAGGAAGACACTGAAGAAATAGATGTCTGATCAGAAAATTCATAATCCAATTCTTGCCTTGGCCTTTTGTCTGGAGGGGGATGTGAACCCCTAATCCCTAATCATGGTTAGTAAGTCTTCCGCCACTTTAAGAAGCTGTTTCTGAGATTTGGGTCCTGGATCAGAAGAGGCCTGGGCTGGTGTCTTAGATTTAGAAGGAGTCTTTGCCTTTGTCTTTGGCTTTGCCTTTATCAGAAGCTGTGTAGGCCTGAAAACCCCCTCGGAAGCCGGTACCTGCACAGCAGCTCCGGACCCATCCGAGGGAGCATTGTCCGAAGGTCCTGCAGCTGGAGTGCTCAAAGGCCTAGCTGGCTCTTCGTGGGAGTCCGTTTTGGCAATCGGTTCTGAAATGGCCGACGACAGGGGTTGCGAAAGCACCTCACTGACGACGGTCGAACCTGTAGCTGGCTCTGCTAGTAAAACGTAGTCTGAGTTGGACCTCAGAGGCCTGTCCTTATCCTTGCGTCGTTTGTGAACTTCGGTAGTTGGAAGCGTGTCCGACGACATTTTATAATTAAATCGCCTACCAAAGTAGTGAAAAGCAAAATCGTACCTTCGGCAATAAATGCGTTGGTTAAATCTACCGCAAAACCGACAACTAGCTACGTCGTGGTCAGGGCCTAACAAGGAATATAGTAAGAATGAAAATCCTTATGAGGTATTTGCTTCCCACAAGAAATGCAATTAACTTTTTCTGACATTGGACTGGAGCAAGAAAAAAAGTTTCCCCAACGGGGTACTTAGCTTTGAGAAGAAGTAAGTCTTCGGACTGAAGCATGAAAAAATATCAGGAGTCAGCCGACCGGCACTTGCGAACTGCTTTCACCGCACGGCAAGAAAGACTGGAGAACATGGCGTCGGCTGGCAGCTTTATACTCCTAGCGCTCTGACGTCAGGGAGCATGACTGAACAGCCGACGCCGGACCCAGACTTTGGGATTCTGGCCGACCGATGACTGCCTGCCGGCAGGAAGAACCCCACAGTGATGACTGCAACAGTGAAACACTATGAACATCTAAACATGCACTTTGGCTAACTAAATACTAAAAAATTACTCCAAGATAGGAACAAAGCATGGACAAACTATCAAAAGCAAATCCCAAATAGACAAACAAACATACCGTCAGTTACCTAACAAAGTCAAACAACTTATTAAAACAGACAAAATCTCCTACTACCAAAACATGCAGAATAAATATATTAACAACCCAAAAAAGTTCTTGGCTGCTGTCAACACTGTACTGCAACCAGGAAAAACAACCACCCCACCCCCTAAATAGTGAACAGCCATGACAACATCCCCACTCAGCTCAACAAATTCTTCACAGAAACTATCCAAAACCTAGCCAACAATCAACTAAGCCCCAACAATCCATCCCCAACTAAAACACCCTCTTCACCCAAAACAAATCTCAGTTATACCCATCTTCACACCTTCAACCCAGTGCCAACCAAAATCATACAAAAATTACTCCTAAAATGTAGGCCAGCCTCCACAGCCGCCGATAATATACCTTCCGAATATCTGCAACTAGCAGCTGAAGCAATAGCCTACCCTGTCTCCATATTAATAAACAGATCTATCTCAGAGTGCAAAGTACCCCATCTTTGGAACATATCATATATTACACCACTGCACAAAGGGGGTACCCTCTGCAGAACTTCGTAACTATCAACCCATAGCTATACTATCCCCTATCAAAACTTCTAGAGAAGGTTGTCCACATGGAACTGATGAAATACCACTTGGAAAACAAATTACTATCCACTCAGCAACATGGTTTCAGACCCTTTCATAGCACCACCACCGCACTTGCATCATTCACTAATACCATCAATAACCACAGAAACAACGGACTGCTAGTATCTGCAACTCTTAGACTTATCTAAAGCCTTTGACATGGTCAACCATGAAAAACTGCTTCATACACTAACCACCCTAAATCTCAGCTTCTCTATTATTTCTTGGTTTAAGAGCTACCTAGATGGTAGGCAACAAGCTGTAAAATGGCTAAATCAGCTCTCTCCCTTACTGCCTGTCGCCCTAGGGGTACCCCAAGGCTCCATTCTGGGTCCTCTATTCTTCACCCTATTTAATCAACTACCATCCACCATACCCAAAGCCTCAATAGTCCAATATGCAGATGACACCACCATTATCTGTGTAGACAACCCCCTTGACCAACTCCTCTCCCTAACACAAGAATGTTTTTTCCCTGGCAGAAACATGGATCACAAACCAAAACCTCATTCTAAACCCAGCCAAAACTAAATTACTCCTCTTCAGCCCTCACAGATCTCCACTCTCTTAATCTAACTTTTCAATCTCCTCTCATACCACCACCATCACACCCAGCAGTCACACCAAACTGCTAGGCCTCTAAATTGACCAACAGCCTTAAATTTGACATTCATATCTCCCAAACCATAAAATGGGCCTACTCTATTGCAACAAACAGTTTCTCACCAGTCACTCTAAGGTTACCACAGACAGGACACACCTCCTATTGACCCTACTTTACACCTCCCCCATGCTTACCAATCTCCGAAAAACTGAGGTCAACAAACTAGATAGCTGCTGCAATAAAATACCCAGATTTGCCACAGGATTACCTTCTAGAACCCACCATTATGAAAGCCTCAAAAAAACTCAACTGGCTAGAACTCCCCCTGACCCTTCAAATCAACCAACTAGCACTTGCTCACAAAGCACTACATCATCCTGGCAACACACCAGCCCTGCAGCAACTACTCCAGCCTTACACCACTACCAGATCCCTGAGATCAAGTACCCAACACCACCTTAAGGTAACAAACTTTAAAAATGAGGCAGGTAGATCAGTTTATAGCCACTTCATCTCTAAAATCTGGAACTCCGTTCCAGCCCACATAATAAATAACTTCACCACCCAATTAAAAAAAACTACTCAAAACACACTTCCTGAATCACAGATTATGTATCTGTACTACCCCTGGATAGTAACTCGTATGTGTCTGTTTTCCAGCAACTAGAGTAACAGCTTATCTACTGCTTTTGTAATGTCTGCCTGGGGTAATAGTATCGCTGAACACTGTAAAGAAAACTAAAGGACAGTGTACGTTTCGTGTAGAAATGAGTTATGGAAGTTATCTACTCCATCTTCCTGCTATACTTGCTGTTAAACACCTCTATAACATGTATATATTACTGTAGCCTGTGAATGTTGGCAAATACACTCTTTGGTTAACTCACTGTCTTATATGTACGATACTTCTATATGCAGTATAAAGATTGTGTACTCTATTTTGTTTAACTGAACCTTTTGGTTGACCCGTCTTTCTCTTGTTGATGATTTTACTGCTCTGGAGCTTTTCTGCCCGGGCCTCCACTGAAAATAGACATATATCCAGTTGGACTCGCTTGGTTAACAAATGTAAAATAAAAATAAATAAATAAATAAAACTCCAACTGTAAAATACACGCTACAAAATAATCAAATAGAAAAAAGTAGGTAGTCCACAGTTGAGTTAAAAATGGAATTTACTTTACTGAAACACACAAACAAGCGATCCTAGTTCAGTATAATGAAAAGCATTCCTTATTTGTATATAATCAGGTTGTTTGGAGCAAGGGAGTAATTGGAGAGAGTGGTTAAGTGAACTAAGTGCATAACAATTTAGGAGGTGAACATAACACCCTCCACACACTGCGAAGTTTCTTCTTGATTTGTTTTGGACCCAGTATAGGTTGCATACTGGGTTTTTCTGAGACTTCGAGGGATACCACGGATTTATCTTAAGTAGTTTAGCAGACAAAGAACAAACATTGCTGAAACACGTCCACTTTTCAAAATCTGTTCCCCATCCTGGATTCCCTGTCAAGGGGATGGACAAAGGTGCTCTCTTCAGAAAGTTCCTTCTTTGTGGCTGCAAACACCACCACCATAGCACTGACTGCAGAAATCTCGCTCCAGTCTGATCAGTTACAGCAAGACATCAGTATTTTATCTTGTTTCCTAGGAATCACCTCCACCACATCAGGCTCCTTCCAAGCCAACTATGAGACCAAATCAATGAGCTAGTCAGCAGGTGAGACTACTCGGGCAGTAGATGAGCCAGTCCCAAAAGCCTCAAGCAATACAGACTCCTCTTGGGAGAGGGCTTCAGACAACCCAGCCCACCGCCACCTCATCAATTCCAGGATCTTGCCGAAGGAGAGATCTTCTAAGGGGGACCTAGAAGATGCCCTCCTCTCCCTCAAAGTCAGTATCTTCAGTGAGTGACTCCTGGGGAGGAGTTAACATGCCTCCTTTTGCATGTACATTTCCTGTGATTTTTCCCAGGGGGGTGCTCAAGAGAAGTCTCATAATCAGAATGAGGACTCCAATGCTAACAGAGGTTGGCTGCCCCTGACAGACAGGATGTTTAAAGTTGCACAATTCAGACGGACTCAGGAAGGAGCCAAGCAAGAGTGAGGAACCTCTTGTCTAGACCTGGAGAGAGCCATTTCAAAAGCTTTGAATGCCAAAGTCAAGACTGGAACAGAATATGGTCTTCTAGGACTCAAAAATCCTAAGGAAGGAACATCTCCAGCCCAATCTTGACTTGGGTCCGAAGCAGACACTGGAGCAGAGCTGTCCAAGGCTGAGTCAGAGGGGCAGAGACTGCTCCAAATACCTTAGCATTGAACTCTGTCCCCGAAACTTGACCCCGACCCACTTGGCTCAGTGACCCTTCGCAATCCGATGGTGCTGGAATCAAGAGAGTAAGGGAAGGCACCAGAGTCAAACAAGAAGTCTCTCTCCACTCTTACTAAATTCTCTCATGGGTGTCACTTGGTACTGTGGAACCCTGGACTGAAGTTTGGACCACGGAAGTTAAAACACAAAAGGAGTACTGACTGAGAAAGAGCCAGAAACATGGTGGAGGGGGTGCTAGGAGAATCCCCCCCCCTCCATCTGAATCTCAGTTGGAAGATTTCCTCATCATCCTATTGATGTCGGCTTCAGAAAGGCTTCTCCTCAATTGAAAAGATCTGCAGAAGACCCAACTGAAGGTGGCCCGGGAGACCAAAGTCTATGACAGAGGATGGGTGAAAGGAATCTTGGACTAACTGGTTCCAAAAAGAAGTGAAATGCAGGAGGAGTTTGGATCCCTTCTTGTTCCTAGCATGGTGTCTGATCCATTTTTTGGATTCTTTGGTACTGGCCCTGACTGCGAATCAGAAATCTGATCTTAGAACGATCTTTTTGCTTCTCCTTCTCCTTGCTCTTCTTTCTTTACCTTTTGTATTCTTAAGATTTATCAGAGGAAGGAGAGGCTGAAATTGAAGTAAGAGGAGTCTATTTTCCCACTGGTGCAAGGAAAAGACCCTTTAACAACAATTTACTCTTGTGATTCACTAAAGCCCTGGCACCGAAGGAAGCACAGGACTTTTATTCAACGTTAAGGTCTGCCCCCAAGCAGTAAACTCACGAATTGTGTGGGTCCTGTGGGGAAATCTTATGCACAAAGGCACTGCATTTTTTTTAAAGCGAGAGGCCTTGTTGCAGATCTTGGAAATTTAAAACATAAGTAGGTCACACACACTATAAAAAGGGATCAATATTCAAAAGTCATAAAGCTAAAGAAATTACAAGCACTACAGGAAAAGTAATACTAAAGGCAATATAAAACTACAAGGAAATTTTTTAGTAGGTAGTCAGAAGTTTCTTCCTGAATTTATCCAGGATCTCTTTACAAAGAAAAGGGTTCAACAAAAAAAATAAAACAAAGGGTAAGAAACCCCTAGCTTAGATCATTAAGATCCAACATCTGAAAGGAAATCTCAGGGCTCATTTATTCAGAGCTTCCTAGTGCCTGGCTTGGATACCTGTGACTACAGGACTTGGATTGCTTCTACAAAGCTGACATAAGTATATTTTGTTGTACCTGCCATACCTCTCAACCTCGTAGAGCAAGAAATGTGGACAAATCCATAAATAAAGTGGGGCAAAGGCCCAAAAATATGTAAATTTTTTAAATATTGTTCTTGCAAACTTAGAAAGTTGAAAGAATAACATGTTTTGCATTAGCATGAATTTTCTGAAGGATATGGAGTTGAAATTCAAATGGCTGTCATTTTCTAATTTCAATCTTTAATAAATTTGCCAGAAAACCACAACGTTATGAAAAACAGACCACAAATATAAGGCCAAAATCTGGATATTCTGCAAAAATCTGTACAGTTGAGCGGTATGATCTGCTCTGTTTCAGTGATATTTAACACTTCTGTGTTGCATTTATTGATTGGTTGAATTTTATCACAGTTTTTCAGCCTGCACTTGTTGAAGAAACTCAATCTGTTTGTAACTGTATTGCTCTTAGGTTGTTTTAACAGTATTTGGATATTTCCTAACCTCTGATACTGCAAAAGCTGTTCTGAGTTTGCCATAGTTCTCCAGAGTCTGCCAAAATATTTCAAAGTTTTGCAGTGTTTGTGTGTGTTGTGAACATTTCTCAGGGTTAGTGAACTTGTTTCCAAGGATTCCTGAAATTGCAGGCATTCTGACTTCTATTGTAAAGCATTTGTTATTGCACTTGAGCTCAAAACCAGTTTTACATTAAAAGGGTTCTTTTGCACTCAGGTGGGAGCAGACAGCCAAATACAACTCATCCAGGGTGGGGACTACTGGTCAATAAGCTTACTGCGTTTTTATCTTATTGGCCTGAGGGTTTAACTTTATAAAAATCTTTCATCCTGTGTTCCCTGTGCTTGCATACAAGCAAACATCTCCACATTTAAAATCCTCTATAGGAGACGCTCTCTCTAGTCTCCCACTGTTCACAGCTGCTCTAAGACATGCCAGTTTGTGCAGAGGGTGCACCACTGCAGGTCATCTAATAGTATACTACTAAACACACTCATTTTGACCTTTAAGTTACTCTTCCCTACTCCTTCCCATCTAGAAATTGTGTTTCCTTGCCTTACACATCATAGGCTATATTTAGACCTGCTGAATCTAGACTGGTATCAATGTGCTCTTAAACTAGCCATCTTACATTAAGAGGGCCTACCTGCACCCTTGTGGCAGAAGTGTGTAGGTCAGGACCCATCTGATTTGGGGATTGTTGCAGAAAGGCTCAGTATAGGGCTTTCCCATTGGTAGTTGTATTAAAACTGCTTATGTATTTATTTGTCTTTGTTTACCGGGAAAGTCTGACTGGGTAACACCCATTTTCAGTGGAGGCCCACGAAGAAAAGCTCCATTTGCTTACATTGCATTATACTAAGTTCCAGTCAAATAGTTACATTTCTATTTACGTTTATACACAAACAGTAGCTACAATTCTATTTACATTTATAGACAGTTACATTTATACATATACATTCTAAGATTTTACAGCGGTGGAAGATGAAGAGAAAGCACAAGTGCAACTTAGTGTATTGCACAGGCAGGAGTTATGTACAAAAACTGTTTTGTCATTTCAGTAACAGGTTAAGAATATTATGTTTAAGGAGAGTATTTAGATAGTATTGTACACTGAAAAAGTTTTAACCCTGTGATGAGCGTGTACAGGACCAGGATTGGTTAAGCAGTGATTGAAAACTACAGAGTTCGTTGGTGAGTTTTATTTGCATGGGGATACTATTCCAGAGTTTAGCAACACAATGGGAGTAGAGCACGTCTCCTGCCACATTATTGGTCTTATTTGTAAGTAATAAGAATTTACTAGAACGGAGGTCCCTTCCTGGACAGCAGGGTAGTAATATGTTTTGTACTGCAGGGCATTTTTCCGGATGATGAACAAATTTGTGTGCTGTATTCAACTTAGAAGCAATTAAGTTGGCTTGAAATGCCCAAATGTCTAATAAATTCACAACTAAGACAATGGTGGGTCCTATGAGGGAGATTGGTGGGAAATTTAGTTATTTTATAATAGTAGGAAGAAAGTTTCTTATTGTTTATGTTTGTTAGGCTAAGCGTGGCATATGAGAAAGTCAGCAGTAAGAAAGTGGTGGCTAGAGTTTTTCTTGCAGTATCTGTAAGGAATCCATTGACCTATAAAAGGAGCCTAATTTCTGGCATGTAGATTTGATGGTGTCATATTTCAGTGTCTCATCTAGTATAATACCTAGAAGTTTACTGAGAGTTACAGTTTCAATGACAGCATTATTTGCTGACTTTATAGTAAAAACTCGCTTTTGAGTTTGGCAACATTTTCAGGTGAAAAGCATTAACTTAGTTTTCTTGGGGTTGAGTAGGAGGTTTGAGTCAGGTTTCTACAGGAGAAGATTTTTGGGTAATGTCTTGGAGCTTACTTATTGTTGGAGATCGCACATATTAAATGTTGAGTCGTTTACATACTGAACTAATCTAGCATGGTAAGTGGAGCTACGGAGGTCATTAATAGGTTCATAGGTGTGTACTAGGCTAATAGCCCTGGGGTCTTTACAAGCCTAGCCCAAAGAAGTGCCCTGGCATTGTGATGCCCGTCGTTAGTTCCCAGTGCCTCTATCAAATAGAGCCACTGTAGTGATCCCCGGGGTGAACTTTCTATTTCACATCCACTCATCAAAATTTCATTTGAAGAGGACTAATGAGGTGCTCTGCTCGACATGTATGGGAAGTCTATTCTAGAGGATGGGTAGTCTCTGGGTTATAAACCTGTCCCTCCAGCATGTTCTGTTGATTGTGGTAATGAGGTTGAGGTCTCTGGAGCGTGTGGTGCAGAGGGATTGGAATTTCTTTAGATGTAGCATTTCTAACAGAGCTGGGTCAGACATGGCTTTGTAAGTCAAGCAGAGAACACCTCTTAGTAGACAATACGAGACGGAGAATAGCTGGAGCTTTTTTGAGTCTGTCCGTGTAGGACATGTGTTTACGGCTCAGGATCCTCTTCATGACGTACTTTTGTGGCCTCACCAGCTGTTGCAGGTGTCTAGTAAGGTACATGCGAAATGGGGCATTATACTCTATGATTGGTCTAATGAGGGAAGAGTAGAGAGAAATGATGACCTCTTTCTTCCTGCATGCAAAACCCTTGGTAATGAGATGTGCCACACAGAAGGAATTGCTGACCACAGTGGCAATATGGTGGTTGAAGGAGAGGTTGCTGTTAACCTGTGCCCCCAGATCTCTTATGTTTTCAGTGTTCAATGGGCTCCCATCAATGTGGTAATTAGTGGAAGCTGCTCTTCCCAAAGGGAATGACGAAGCATTTTTTGGCATCAAGCTTAAGGCCATGGTTCGACACCAGTCACTGGTCTCAGTGAGGCCTTTCTGTAGGATATCTGCATCACTTGGGAGTTAATGGCTCCCAACTTGCAGCTGTCTGCAAATTTGGTCAGCCAGAGTCCCACCGTGTTGGCCTGGACTTCTCAGAAGTAGATGCCAAACTGGAGAGGACCCAGGACCGATCCCTGTGGGACTTCACTAGTGACTGGTCGGCAGTCTGACTTGGAGTCCGCTTTCACATTGTGGGTTCTATCTGTGAGCCAATTTGCAACCCACCTAACGATATAGGGGTTAATGCCTAGCTTGCTGAGTATCAATAATTCCTGAATGAGGAATGGTATCAAAGGCCTTGGGGTCAGAACGAGGTAGGCTGATTGAACTGCCTTACCTTCATCCACTGCTCTAGTGACTAACACAAAAAGTCAGCCAGGTTGAGCAAGCATGACCTACCTTTCACAAAACCAAATTGCGTGTGATCTAGAGTCTGGAGATTCCTTATATCCTTGTTAATTAGGTCCATGATGATGTGGTTCATAGTCTTACTTATCAGACTAGTCAGGCTAATGGGGCGATAATTTCCAGGGTCTGTAGTCATTCCTCCTTTATGGAGAGGGATGACTGTAGCAGTGCGCCATTTGGTAGGGACAAAGCCTGAAGTGAGGTGGCGAGTGAACAAAGCACAAAGACGTGGTGCCAGTTCACTTTGTAATTCATGCAGAACACAGCCAGGGATATTTTCGGGTCCCATGGAAGCTGTATTCTTAAATTAGACAATGCAGCTTTAACCTGTGCTGCAGTAATGTTGGGTGCCTGGTATTCTTCCGGTACTGAGATTGGTCCTTTGGGGGGGGGGTAAAGTTGGCACTGAATCTGTCGGCCAGTATGTTGAGAATATCTGTTGGCTCAGTATAGGAGGTACACCCACCAAATGTAGCTAGCAGGTACGACTGGTGCAAGGCAACCGCACATATTCAAAAGTAAAACAAAAAAATACAGCCAGCACCTGAGGACTCCATACTGAAAAAATATATTTATTTCATCTTCCAATTCCACATGCTGACCGGTTTCAGCAAAAAGCCTTCTTCAGTGGTCACCACCTCAGGTGCTGGCTGTATTTTTTGTTTTACTTCAGTATAGGAGGTACCATTGTACTCTAAGCAAATCTGGGTATTGCCATGGAGATTCTTGATGCAACTATAGAAGTTTTTTTTTTTGTGGTTGTTTTTAGTGTCTGCTGCAATTCTGCCTTCATGGCTAGCTTTGGAGGTTTTGATGAGGGATCTCAACTTTTTGTTGAGGCGAATAAGGGAATTTTTCCAGTCTTGGGACTTTACCTTTTTGTGTAAAAGTTTCTTCCTTCTGTTAAGAGAGTTTAATAAATGGCAGGGGACCACCAGACTGGCAGCATCTTGGTTCTGTTGGGTATGGCTAGTTCCACACATTTAAGTATGTGTTCGTACAGTGCACTGGTGTAGGATTCGGCAGTGATGCATCTATTTTCCATTGGCATGGGTGCCATGAAGTTAGCCACCTCTGTTTTTAAGTCCAAAGTCAGCTTTGGAGAAGGTTTTCATGGTAGATACCTTTGCGGGTGGGGGGGGGGGGGGGTGAGATGTGGATTTTCATGGTGAAGTTTGTGGTCTGATCTAACCAGGGTGGAATTGAATATTGGTGTAGAGCAACGGTTGCCCATATTAGTAATAACCAGGTCAAGGATGTTGCTTCCTCTAGTGGGGGTAAAAATGAGGTGGTCCAGGGGATTGGAATTGAGGAATTCCAGGAAGCATTGAGCCAGTGCATTGGTGCCATGAGTAGTTTTCCCAACTGATGGAGGGGTAGTCAAAGTCACCTAGTATGAGAGTGTTGGGTTGGATCTTAATAGTTTTCAGGGTGCTTAGGAATGTGGAGTGAAGTCTTGGGACATGGTTGGGGACCTATAGCAGGCTACAACCTGAACTGCTGCTTTACCCAATGTTAGTTGTACCTGGAGTATCTCAGATTACTTTATACCGGGCTACTAGTCTGGAGCTGTGCATAGCCTTTATGAATATGGAGACACCACCTTCAGAGCTTCAGTCCATGTTCTGGGGCCAAAAGGTGTGGAATGAGTTATAGCCTGGTAGCGCAGGGGTGCTTTCTACTGCTTTAAACCAGGTCTCAGTTACAGCACAAATGTCGATGTTCTCCATTTTCAGGAGTGCTTTCAGCGCATGCATCTTGAGATTTAGACTTTTAGAGTTGAGCAGCATGACCCTCGGATTGCATTTATTTATAGCTGTTACAGTGGTAATTTGGTCTAGTAGAGGACTCAGAATAAAGCCCTGAAGGACACCTTAGTCACTGGTTGAAAGGATGAGTAGGACTGTTGCCATTTAACGGCTTGTTGCCTTCCAGATAGGCAAGTCAGGAACCATAACAAGGAGTATTGTGAAAGTAATATTGAGGAGAGTCGAACGAGCAGTTGCTTGTGCAAGACGGGATCAAATGCCTTTGACAAGTCTAAGAACATGGTGGACACAAGCAGACCATTGTTTCGATGTTGGTTTATTAAACTGGTAAAATGTAGTAGAGCAGTAGTGGTGCTGTACTGGGGCCTAAAACCATGTGTTTTTGAGAGCAGGTTGTTTGAGGTTAGGTACTGTATCAGCTGCATATGGATACATTTAATATTTTGGAGAGGGGGGAAAGAGAATCGCTGCTTAAATTTGCTTGAATACAAGCCTCGGGTTTGCACTCAGTTTACCAGAGCTGCTCAACA
The DNA here is from genome assembly GCF_019279795.1 of Protopterus annectens. Lineage (NCBI taxonomy): Eukaryota > Metazoa > Chordata > Ceratodontiformes > Protopteridae > Protopterus > Protopterus annectens. The sequence goes on along the minus strand of NC_056733.1, from coordinate 756,499,411 downwards.
TTTGACAACTTTAGCCAGAGGTCTGGAGTGCATCTGCACTGAAATCAAAGGCATCCACTGAAAAAAATTAAAAATAAGTACATTTTAAGCCAGCACTGCACTTAACTGTACTTAACTGAATTACTGCTTCATTTTTGCGGTTTGGGACTGCTTTTTACTCTGCACTTTGAAATTGTGCTTCATTGCCTAATACAGCATAGGCTACATTCAGACCTGCTGAATCTAGACTGTTTGGCAGCACTGTGCTCTTAAACCAGCTTTCTCACATCAAGAGGGCCTCCCTGCACCCTTATGAAAGAAGTGCATAGCTCAGGACCCATCTAAGTTAGGGATTTGTTTGAGAAAGGCTCAGTCTGGGGTTTTCCCATTGGTAGCTGTGTTAAAAAACATTTAAGGTTGCCTGTATACAAGCCTCGCATCTACCCGTTGCTGCACACCTCCCAACAGAGTTTAGCAGTGCCTTGTAAAGATGGAAATGCCTGGGAATATTATTTTTCCCTAGAGACCTTCCAGTAGAACCCTTCCCCTAGCTTCCCTGCTGAGCAAAGGGCAACTCAGTTGGGCTCTAAGCAGCATTCTCACACTTATCATTCACAAACTACTATATAACCACTACCTTTGCTACTCCAAGTCAAACTAGCCCACTAGTTAAGTCAAAGTTCTATGTCCAGTTAGTCAACTTCCTTCCCAAATACCACATTCAGAAAAATCCATTTCTTTCCCAAATACCACATTCAGAAAAATCCATTTCTTTCCCAAATACCATCCATCCTCAACCCCTTTTCCGATTTTGCACATAGGGTCAGGGGTGTCACTTCTACAGTGACAATCTTCTTGAGCCAAGGTTTACACTGCCGGGTGGCTAGCTCTGCCAGGGGTAGTTCATTTGCACCACTCACTCATGCACACACACTCACCTATGGCCAATTTTAGAATGTCCAATCCACCTACTGCATATGTCTTTAGAATGTGGGAAAAAACTGGAGCATCTGGAGGAAACTCACATGACTGTAGGGTCGGACATGTAGACTCTGCACAGAAGGCACCCCAGCAGAGAATCAAACCAGAAAACCCCTTGCTGTGAGGCAACAATGCTACCTGCTGCACCACTGCCACAATGGACTGGCAGTTTCCCATCATTTCTCCTGCCAACTTGACTGATATGGGCATCTGAAGGCAATGTAGCAATTGCTTCATGTATGCCAACCACTTACTCCTAAAGCAAACTAACACCCTATGTGAGAGATGCAAATATACTGTGGAACTGGAGTCAATTCTCTCATGTAAAAACATAGAGAGACAAACAGGATGTCAGCAAACACACGCTTCAGCTCTCATGCAAACCTCTCCTCTCACACAAAGTCATGACACAAAAGCCCACATACACAGAGGTAATCACTAGAAGCTTACCAAAAGACCAGAGACCTCCCAAATGCACACCACCCACACTCACCAGTAACCAAAAGGAAACCACTACATATATCACACACCTGTATCTCAACAAATAAGCCCCCAAGGCAAAACACATCAAATGTGTTGGTCACAGGCGACTCCAAAGTGACACACACACACACACACACACACACACACACACACACACACACACACACACACACACACACACACGCGTCCCCTTCACCAGACTGGACAAGGTCATGGTCAGCTGCCTATCAGGTGCCAGTATCCGACAAATTACACATGCACTCAAGTCACTCAACAAGTATGACCATGTCATGGTCCACGATGGAGTGAATGACTCGAGATGTACCTCTCTGGACTGTATCAAGAGAAACATGATGGAACTCTGTGTCCCAGACAGGTACGTCTGTAGCCCTAAGCAGTATCCTACCATCACCCAAGATGATGCCACAATATAAACAAAAAAATGATTGACTTCAACAATTGTCTTAGCTTCTGGTGTCAGTCCAGGGGATCCAGTATCTGTCGGCCTGGGAGGATATGGTAGACAGATCTTGCTGCTTTGCTAGAGATGGTCTGCACCTGTCCCTCCTAGGCTTTCAAAAACTGGCAAAGGCCCTTGCCACCTCCATAGTGCCTTTTTTAGGCAATATCAAAACAAATTTTCCAACATAAAATCTAGCAGAGACAAACTCACGGTTGTGCTGCCTAATGCTACGAGTTTAAACATGAAACTGCACTCCTCACCTTGGAGGATGCTGATGTCTCTGCAGTTACTGAGACATGGTTCAAGGCCGCTGAGAGTACCTCAGCTGTGCAAGGCTACAATGCCTTCCACACGTTCAGACCTCACAATGAGTATGTAGGAACAAAAAGTGGAGGTGTATTCATTTTCATTAAAACCAAATACACTGAGACTGGTCACACAGCATAACTCTCGAACTACCATGCGACATCACTGCTGGCTCTACATCCCCCACCAAGAATAGGGAAAAGCACACCACCTAACTCGAATTACTGGAATCCCTTGTCATACCGTCCAATACCCGAGTCATGGGAGATTTCAACTATCCTTTCATAGACTGGGGGACATACAGCAACAAAAACACGCTTGCCCAAAAGTTCCTGGACTTTGTTAACACAAATGCTCTGGAACACAGTATGCACTCTCACTAGTGCCTCTAATGTTCTGGACACAGTACTCACCAACATGGGGGGGGGTCAATGAACTTCCCCATGCATGATGTCCTCCCTGGTTAGGTCACACCTCAAAAATCAGTCTTGTTTGAAGTAACTACTGGAACGGACACCCTCACAGGAATAATTATAAAAGATAAATTTACCAAAGCTAATTACAGCCTACAAAGCGATGGTATAAAAAGCTTCACACCACCCACAATCACAGACTTCAATGATCACTATGCCGAAGTGTACACAAAGGCCCTTTACAAAGACTTAAGCGACTGCATAAACTTTGCTGTATCTGACCAGATCAAAACCAGGTCCTTCCCATAAAAAAAAATACCTTGCTGTACTTCACGTATAAAGAGATAATACAACAAGAAGAAAAAACTGTTGTCCAAAGGCAAGAGGGATATCACTCTGCAGAGCAACAGTTCCCTCCTAAGCCTAAACAAAAAAAAAAAAAAAAATCAGAAATCTTGTTAAGTCTTGTAAAGCAAATTAGTAAACTAAAATTGCATCCCTAGCCAAGGATAATCATAAGCCATTCTTTAACTATGTAAAAAGAGCACAATTAAGAAT
>NC_056733.1:756483125-756495728 GCF_019279795.1 Protopterus annectens | reverse complement strand
AGAGACAGAGACACACACAGAGACAGAGACACACACAGAGACAGAGACACACACACACAGAGAGACAGAGACACACACACAACTATGACTATGTAAGCATGTGATATGCTTATTTTACACAAGTGCATATACGTAGTATATATGTACAGTCTGTCAATGCACACATTCACATACCCACATGTATGTACACAAGTGTGTAAGACACACACCTTTTATTATATCATTTTAGAGGTCTTGCACCTAGTATTTGCATTTCTTTACCAGAAAGTATGAGCACTGGAATAAAGTCCACGTGTCAAATATTGTATAATAACACTAGCACGACATGTAAAAAACACTGCACATCCTGTATGTGTAAAAGCATGACTGAACAGCACAAGTTCAGTTTTAGCACTTCATGTCTGTTCAGTTAAGGTTAGGAACTGAAGTGTATCAAAGATGAATGAGGAGTTAGATAGTATAATGTAAACCCAAGTAGGTATAGGCAAAACCGTGGTCAGTCATACGAGTTTACACGAGATTCTCTTCTAAACAAGGCTGACACATACCATATACAAATTTACACAGGTCAGAAGCATGAAGAAACTCTTCTAAGAAATAAGATGCTTTTGTGCATGACTGTACAATGGGCATCTATGCAACAGTAGACGGCATAGGCATAATTTTAGTGTGTTTTGCTTTGCGGTAGGCTGTGTAGAAGATAACTGTAAAACACTGTCCTAGACAATATTAATAAAGTCATGATATCCATATTTGAAATTGATAAGGAAAGAACCGTCACCCTTTGAGTATAGCATATGGGCACGAGCACCTTGTAGGTGTAAAAGCTCTTTAAAAAGCATGTCTACTGTCCAATCCCCCTCCTAACAGGGGTGACCCTAGCAGCCCCTTTATCTGTACCCAACCAGGGCATCCCATTACTTCTGTGGTAGCAGGAGCCAGGAATCCCCACCCTAGGCAACAGCCCTATGGCCATTTATTCCTGCCAAGGAAGCCTGATCAGCTCATCAACTCTGTTAGAGAGTCAAGTGGCAGGGAATGGGACAGTCTGGTAGTCCTTTGGAGTGGCCTACTTTCTCCACTGGTAGTGCACCATCCTACACTGTGCTGGCTATTTTGATACCTTCCAAGTGAAACAGTGCCTCCATATGATGAGCTTACTGTGCAACTTGCACATGGCAGTGTGGGCTTGTAGGGTCAAGCTGCAAGGGGTGTACCCTCCTCCCATCCACCAGGATGGGTAAGCTGGCAGTGGCCACTTACTCCCATCCTCCCCTGCAAGTACCTACAGGTGCCCAAGCCTCTAAACCTTTGGACGTCTACAGCATAATCAGGACTTTATCCCTCTATGCCATGAAGCCTGTTGAACTTTTATAATTTTTGACGAGATTAGACATTCTTGATATTTACTGAACTTGTGTTCTAAAGCTGTTCATCCACAGCATATGTAAAGTCACCATTTCATGCAAATACTATATTTACAGTTTTCAGTTAGCCTGGGTCACAGATGAAAAGGGACAAGACTGCTTATCTGTTTAAGTAAGAAGGAAATACTTATATAATTTATATATTTTTAACTACATTTAAGTAACAAGTATAGGTCACTCAGCTTCTAGTTTGCAGATTCTAGTGTCTGGATAAGTTCAGGGATGTCTAAAAATACACACCTGAGGAGCCTTCATGGTTGATCATCACACATTTAAAGCTGCATAATTTAACAAAAAACATTATGGCCTCCCAGTCAGGGATGTCAAAGCTCTACCAACAGATCTTTAACTGAAAGATTAAGATGGAATAAGGTAAAAAGTGTGGGGTGTACATCAGTACGAAGGATGGTGTACCACTTTTACCCAGGAATGAAGGACATGGCAAGGTCTAGAATGTAAACTATGTATCATGGCATATGTGCACATATCGTAACATTCATGAAATAAATGTTGCAGTGGTATGACACACAGACATGGCATACTAAACACTTATCTCCAGACTACCTGTGCCATCAGACAATATCAATTACACTACCTTAGATAAGCAACAGTCACAATTTGGACCAGTAACAGGCCACAAATACGGCAGAAAGCCACACAAATCCAGAAGAAACACCGAATGTACTTTACAGGCTACCTGCATTTAAATTAATTTCATGACCGCACGGAATACCTACAAGAAATAACCAATACAACTCCCCATGTCACTAGAATGTCCTCAATGCTGTCTCTAACGCCAGGCACACTGCACCGATGAGCTTCAATAACATACCAGGCTGTCTTCTAAATAGCAAGAAACATGACCTATCAGGCCTTCTGGAATCACTATTAACTGTAGCCTCCAAATGTGCTTTGTGCCTCAAAAATGGGGAAAAGCAACCATCACCCTTGTGCACAAGAGCGTCATCTACAGATCCAGTAAACTACAGACCCATAAGTCTCACTAGTCTCATATGCAAAGCCATGATAAGAATCATCATAGAAATGAGCAATAATGACAAAGGAAACCTCCAGACACTGGACCCAATCCAGTTTGGTTTTGTCAAGGGCAGGTCTTGTCTACTCAACCTGGTGGGCTTCTATTAGGTCAGCAAAGCAATGAATGAGGGCAAAATGGTTCATGCTGCATAACTTAATCTGACCAAGGCATTTAACACAATACCCCACTGCATTTAACACAATACCCCACTTGGGCACTGTTGACAAACTCAAGAGGTTAGGTATAAGTCCCTTATGTCACCCAGTGGATACCCAAATGGCTCAAAGACAGGACCCAGAAAGTTAGAATTGGGGAGTCCTTCTCTACAAAGAGGGCAGTTGCCAGCGAAGTCCTTCGACTGCTCTTTTTTGGCATGTACATCGATGAAGTCAAGGGCTTCTAACCGACCAAAGACAACTGCAAATTAGCAGCAGTCAGAGAATCCTCCACAGACACTAATGTTCTCCAGGAAGAGCAGACACAGGCAAACATTGCCTGCAATATAAACAGAACCTGCTGCAGACAAAGGTATGCATCTCGGAGACTACACCTTCTCTGGAACAGGCTCCTCATCCATGTGAAGTACAGTTCCTCCCCAACCCAATTTAAGTGCAACATGGACAACTGGATGGAGAACAGGAAATTCACCCCTGGTTTGGCATCTATGTCTCTAATAAACATCTCCCAAGTCCCTGCTTACACTTATCAAGGGTACCAGAACTTGAGAGATTTGGTATGCAAGGCTAGGCTTAAAAAGGCCCCATTTGTTGTTAGCCTAGTACACACCTATGGTGAAATTCCAAACAGGTCTATGGCGATCATAGTCCCAACCAGGAAGAGACTGTGGTGTTAAGCATACTGCTGATGGTATGTGGTTGCAGCAGGTGTGGAGATGATAGAACTCAGCAAGTTATAGGGGACACGTGCATTATCCAGATGCAAACTTTGTTGGGGGGAGTGACCCCACATTTCTCAGCAAAACTTGACACACTAGGCTGACCTATTATACCCTTCTTGAACTGATCAGGTGTTGTTGAAGCTTCACAGCAACCAAAACAATGCCCCAGTGCACATATACAATGGGCAATCTAGGTAAAAACACTACAGCAGCAAATGGCAAGGTTAAGTGGCACTATTGGAACTGAAAGACCTATACAAATTTCTGCAGAAAATATACAAAACAGAACATTTATGCATAAGAATTGATCCACTGGTGTGCCACAGTCCCACATGTGCAACTCTGAAGGGCATGTAATGACAAAAACGCACACCCCATTAGTCTAACTCATATGGATAGGAATTCCTGAAGATGCCCAATATTTATTACTGTTCTTGCATGTATATATTTTACATTCAGCTACTACTGACATAAAAATACCCACTAGCAGTTATGTACGCTAAGTACACAACTGATTCTTGGGACTGAACACGGACCTTACTGCCTCCCCCGCCTATGCTATACATTTGGTCAAAAACGAACGATGCCAAGAATAACTAACAGATGCTAGTTTTCTTACTGGCTTATGTGCCAAGCCTGGCAGCCTCAATCCCACTAGCCTATTGCCAAGCATGATTATATTGATAAACAGACCTTCACTCTGCAGCTATGACTTCACCACATTTTCCCTACCGACAATGCCCTCTCAAAGTAGTTCTTGCAGTTGTCTCACTTCAGCCACTTCCAGAAGAGCCAGACCATGTTGCCCAAGTATTTGTTTATTTAATTAACATTTGTTAACCTGGAAAGTCCGACTTGGAATGAAGCCAATTTTCAGCGGAGGCCCAAGGAGAAACTCTCCAGACACATGTCTTTACTTCTAAAAGCATTTTGTTTTTCTCACACACAAAAAAAAAAAAAGTACATTGTGCTACTGCTGCAGTCAAGATCGCCCACTAAAATGTACACATGCAAGAAAATGGATTCAAAAACCATATGTTCACATAATAAAAATTGTGTATACTTGTAAGCACACAAACTGATAATAATCAAAATGAAACAATTGCTCCTTTAGATAAAATGCCTACCGAAAAGCTAAACTGCATGGCCACTGGGACGCAGAGGTAATGTGATATTTTTTTCCTGAACCAACACAGGTTTTACAGTTACTGGAGCTTTCAGACCAAAAGGAACCCTTCACTGGAAGTTAATAAATGACTGATGTTGCCAACAGTGCTTTAATAGCATTCTGCCTAGAAAGGGAGAACATCATTCCTTTTTCATTGGCTAAAAGGGAGGCTTCACAAAAATACCAGTTTAAAAAAATTCTGCCTGCAGTTTAGGCTCTGACACACAAATCTCAGACAGATGCATTATGTGTCTTGTGTACGTGATTGAGCTTGACAACTTGGAACAGTGGGTTTGCTGTAAAAGTGGAGGCTCTCTAACAATGACACGAAAGAGCTGCACATTACTTACAGAGCAAGGAATGCTATGCAATTATCAGAAACTGTGCAACTTAGACAAAAAAAATCCGATGCCAGACACTTGACAAGAAAATAAGTTACCATAAAGGATGATTAAAATCCACTGAAAGAAAGCAAAATGTTGCAACTTCTGTTACTCTGTTTAAACATGAAATATTTGCAAGATGGAGGTTTCTGACGAAAGAAAAAAATAAATAAATAAAAATAATGGCAACATCCTCTCAGAGTGAATAATTATAAACAACTATCAAGATAGCCGGGACAGCAAGGGAAACTGTCAACGCCTTGGGACCCCATTAGAAAACAGAAGAAATTTGAGAGAGGGGGGAGCATAAAGGAATCTAGTGGGCATCCCTAGTGTCTCCTTCCGATGGAAGATGAGGAAAAAAGCTGACACCTGGCACTGGTAGAAGAGGAAAAAGGATCATAGCAGAACTTTCCCCAAGGAAGGAAGCCACTGTGCCACAAAGACACTGAATACCACACTTGAGAGGCTTCAACAGGCAGTGGCCAAGCCTGTTCACTAATCAGCTGGCTTCCCTAGAATATGGTTTGCTATTAGAATGTGGCTGGTTAATCTATTCATTCTCAAAACCTCACTACTTCTTGACAGAAGGTAAAGGAGTAGGTTCCCCCTTGCTTAGTGACATACCAAGCCATTGCCATGTTGTTGGTGTGGATGGGTATCACACTCTCTGGTAGGAGTCCAGGAATGACAGTGTGAGACCAAATGCTCTCCTCTATGGAACACAAATGTGCCATCTGCCTTCAGTGTGTGACCAAACCCCATGAGTCTGTGGTGGCAGCCACTAGTAGAATCAAAGCATGAAATGGACTGCCTTATGTGACATACAGCATGTGCAACCACTATTTCAGATGTGGTCTGCAGGTTTTAGATCTGCTTAGAGACTGGATCAAAGGCATGTGGCCACTGTACCTGTAGTATACACTGGATTACCTAGGGAGGTGGAAGCAATTTAACAGAGCCCCTGGAGAATGGTCCTAGCAAGGTCTGTTCCGGACCTGGAAAACAAATGTAGTTTATAATGCTTTGTACAAAAGTGTGTAAATAGGACCAAATTGCTGCTTCTAGACTCCACCCTTCCCAAAAAGCTACAGAAGCAGCCAAAACTCTGGAACAGTGAACTCTGACCCTGACGGGAAGTGACTTACTATGGTGAGAATGGCAGAAAGAAATAGCATCACAAAACTATCTACAAAATGTCTGCTTTGACACTGGTTGACCTTTTTTATTTTTCACTTACCTTCATAGGAAAGAAATAGCTGACTGACTGAACAAAATCCTTCAGGAAGGCCTAACTAGTATCTGAGCTGCATGTAAACATCTATGGTATGCAAGAGTCCTTTTCTTTTGTTTGAGGGTTCTAGAAAAAAGCAGCAAGATTAACAGAATGGCTCAGAGTTAACTCTGAAACAGCTTCAGGCATAAATATTCAGTCTTAAAGCAACCCTGTCCTTATAGAAAACAAGGTAGAGCTGACCTTGCAGCACAGACTTTTCGTGCAGAAGTCAGAGCAGTGAGTAATGCAGTTTTCCAAGTCAAGAACCTTGCATCAGCTTGCTGAGCTGGTTCAAATGGAAGAAGTGTAAGTTTTTCAAGCACAAAATTAAGATCCTAAGAATGAGCCACCCATTTTCTAGGCAGAGAGATATATAAAACCCCTTTCAAAAACTACTAGACTTAAGGACAGGATCTAAAGGCTGGCATGCAGACATGGCTGACCGATGAATCTTGACAGAAGAGTAAGAAAGGCCAGATGGCAACTTAGACAAACTTTCTAGACTAGAGGCATCTTAGCCTTAAAGATCTGCGTGCAAAGTTATTTATACTACTACTTTTTGCTATAATTATGTAATCATCTTGTACAGTGGGCTTAGTACCATGTGTAGTTTTTACTTTAGTTACTTCAGTGGACCTATATTCATTAAGTTTAATAAACCGGTGTTTCTGTTTAGTGTATGCTGAGCAAATGTCCAATTAATTCCCGATTCTATATCATCCAAGCCTGCTTTTTGATGACACATTAGAGGGCAAAAAACAATTCAGTAGTGAACTGACATGTTTTCTGTAGTCAGCAGCAGATTTTACAGGTTCAGAGGTGATTACAAGGCTAAAGAACCCAGGGGGCCTTTTTAAGCCTAGTGATGCTTTCCAATGCAAAAATCAAACCCTGTACTTTGTGATCAGGTTCATTTGGGGTTGGCAAAATGGCTAAGGTGTTTACCTTGGACGCAAAGTAACCAGAATGCAGCACGATCATTTACTCAGTCAGACAATATATAAATTAAACACAACTATATTCAAGTGAAAGGTAAGAAAAGAAAGACAGAACTGGATAAAATTCAGGTGTATACTGCTTGGCAAGCATTGCAATAAAACATATGTAAAACTTGTAAATGATGTAGTGGAAGGTTTTCCCCAGATGAGTACTCATCTCCCCAGCCTTGAAGGATTTCTAGACAAATGCCAGTTTCAGAATGAGCTCAGTTCTACTGCAAGAAAACTCTGAAGCTTTTGCATCCTAACAACTGCTTATGTGGCCCCACTGTTATGGCATGTGGTAGGTACAGTACAGCATTGGAAACTAGCTGGTGGTAACAGTGATATGATGTCGAACATCCAAACTCACATATGGGTGCTTAAGGTGGCAAATGCAGAGGTGTCTGCATCACCACTGTCAACACAGACATCAACATGACAACACCAAGGTCATTGTACAAATACCTAAAAAGGCAGAAACCATCAAGACTGGCACTGGTTCCACCAATGTGCTGACCTCCAGTCATGGTCTTGACAAGCCCACTGACATCAGCGGCTTATCTGCAGCCGAGCTGCCACCACCAAAACGTTTGCAGTTGTTTGACATCTCTGATGGAGTACATGAACAGTTCCGATTAAAATCCAAGTGACTAACGTTAAATTAGCAGCATGGGTACCTAATGGAAGTGGCATGAAAAGAAAAGGCATTCCTGTTCTCAGAGGGAGGGGGCAGGTTGGAAGGGTCCTACACTACAATCCTTTGGAGAAGGGGTTGCAATGTTACACAATGGTCCTCAGATGTGCATTCAGCACAAGCTGTAAATGTGACAGCCTTCCTCAGCAGGTGCACAGAGATGTGCAGAGAAGGTTATTTTACCTGCCATGGTCCTTAGCCCAAGGCCAGCTCTAAACTAACGTACTCACTGTATCCCATTGAAATGAATGAGAAAATGTATTCTAAACTAAAATATACAGAAAAAAAAGCAGTAAATGAAAAATGGTTGTCTTCTTGAACAACAAGGTTTGTATTGTAGGCTCTGCCATTTATTAAGAAACTTATTCCAAACACTATTTCCCTTATTACACAAAAGAACCCCACATACTTTAGACATATGTATTTTATATACAGTGTGTAAAATGCATACTTCAAATGGTGCACGATTCATACTCCGTGTGAAGACAGGAATACCAATATTCAGCATTCACAGACTGTCAGACAAGACCTCATTATATAATGAGAGATGCCTTGCTTACTGTCCTCTCACTTCCCCCATCAACTACCCTCCTCCTTTTACAAGTTTGTTCAAGACCAATGCAATTTTTTCTCTGCACCATGCTACCATTCTGTCAGTGCATATTCTTAGTACACATATTGGCCTTTGCTTACTGTCCTGCCCTTCAATAAATAGTGACAAAAATAATTCTGCTGCCATGCATCATTCCCTATCATAACTGCTTCCTTTCCTGGCCCCAAAAAGTACAGTTGTGTACCTAACATAAATGTAGATGTTAGAGAGTGTATTCACTGTTGCAGTCATTACTCTTGGGTTATCCTGCTGGCAGGCTACCCATCCTGCTGGCAGGCTATCCGCAGTCGGCCTGAATTCCAAAGTCTTGGTCCGGCGTCGGTTGCTGTGGCCTCTTCCCTGACGTCAGTGCGCCAGAGGTATAAAAGATGCAGCCAACACCATTTTCTTCAGTTTTTCTTGCCCCAGATGTCAGGTGCCCCCAAAAGGGTATGCCAAAAAACATGCATGCACTAAGGTAAACATTTCCTTCATCTACAAGCAAATACAGCACATAGGTTGTATAGAATATAGAAGTACAGATAAGACCCAGCAAATGAAAGGGGGGTGGTGGGAGGAGGGTAACCTGGACTGCAACAGTGAATACACTAACATCTACATTTATGGTAGGTACACAACTGTACTATGCTCATCGTGTTTCACTGTTGCAGTCATTACTCTTGGGCTGAATCCCAAAGCTGAGGATGGGTGGCTGGGCTAAATAGGATTAGGAGAAGCTATGAGGCCCTGCAGAACTGCAGTGGCAAAGCCTACTCTGGATTTAGAGCAGAGAGGTAAGTGGTAGTGCTTTGTAAAAGTGTGCACTGAACTCCAAAGTTGCAGCCTCTAAGATGTCCTTGGTTGGTACTCCTCTGAGGAAGGCTGCTGAAGTGGCTGCTGCTCTGGCAGAATGTGGCCTAAATGTCTTTAGGCACCGATTTGCCATGCTGTGAGTAGCAGAAATGAATGCAATGGCCTATCCATTTTGAAATAGTCTTTTGAAATAGCCTTTCCTTGTGATCCTGCAGCATATGCTACTAAAAGTTGCTCAGTCTTTCTGAAGGCTTTAGTTCTGTCCAAGTAGAAGTGTAGCTGTCTGTGTATGTCCAAAGAATGCAGAAGTCTCTCACTCTTGTTCTGTGGGTTTGAATAAAAGGTAGGCAAGTGAATGGTTTGGTTAAGGGCCACACTGGACACTACCTTAGGCATATATGTAGGGTTCGTCCTCAGAGAAACCCTGTCTGGATGGAAAATGATAAAAGGTTCCACAGCCATGAGAGCCTGCAACTCAGAGACTCGTCTTGCAGAGGTTATTGCTAGGAGCAGAGCTGTTTTCCAGGATAAGAATTTAATATCCGCTGTTGAGGCTGGCTCAAAAGGAGGCAGTGCGAGTTTTTCCAAGACATAGTTTACGTCCCATGCAGGTATTGGTGCCCTTCTTGGGGGTCTTATGTTTTTGGCCCCTTTGAGGAACTGCCTTAGTAATGGGTGAGAAAAAAATAGGTGGTTCCGTATTATAATGGGCTGAAATGGCAGAGGCATGACTCTTAATAGATGAAAAGGAAAGGCCTTTGTCCAGCATCTCAGTTAAATATTGTAAAATCGGAGGAATATTTGGTACAAACGTGTCAATTCCTTGGTCCTGGTTCCAAGCACAGAATCTCTTCCATTTTTCAAGGCCTCCAAGATAACATCCATTACAGCTTTGGAGAGTGGAGTGTTATGTATGGCTACATTATCCGCCATGCTGCCAGATTTAAGGTACTGATGCGGCTGTGCAGGATCTGACTGTTTTGTTGGGTCAGTAAGTGAGAAGTTTGAGGCAATGTCCAGGCTGGTTCTTGAGACAAATTCTTTAGGATTGGGTACCAGTGCTGATGTGGCCAGTCTGGGGCAATCGGTATCATTTTTGGCTTCTCTTGTCTGACCTTTAGGAGTACCTTGGGGAGGAGAGGCAGTGGGGGAAAGGCATATATCATTAGGTTTTTCCAGCTGAAGGATAAGGGATCCACTTTCCATGCTTGCTTGTGGTAACTTCTTGCGCAGAATTTCTGTAGTTGGCAGTTGTGAGGGGAGGCAAATAGATCTATGTCTGGGCATCCCCATTTCCTTGTTATGCTGAAGACTTGCGGATCCAGTTTCTACTTGTGGGGATCCATGAGCTTTCTGCTTAGTTCATCTGCCAGATTATTTATTTTTCCTGGCAGGAATTGTGCTTGCAGGTGAACTTGATAAGTCCATGCTGTGTCCCACAAAGTCATGGCTTGTCTGCAGAGGGGGTAGGAATGTGTGCCTCCCTGCTTGTTTATGTACCACATGACTGTAGTATTGTCCGTCTTTATTAATAGTTGTCCTGGATGAAGTAGATCCTTGAAAGCTGTCAGGGCATTCTGAACAGCTAGCATCTCTTTTTGATTGATATGAAGATGCATCTGGCTTGCGGGCCATGTGCCCTGAATGCATTTTCCTGCCATGTGAGGCCCCCCAGACATAATCTGATGCATCTGTTGCTAGTGTGTGCCTGGCTGTGGGTAAAGTGAATGGCTGTCCCTTGTTGTGGTGACAGGCCTGTCCCCACCACTGAAACTCCTGTTGCAGGCAGGGAACGAGGGTAATTAATGTTTCCAGGCTGTGGCAATGTTGAGTCCAAACACTTTTTAGATACCATTGTAGTTTCCTCATATGCAGTCTGGCATATGGAATTAGGATGCCACGAAGCCCAAAGCCTGCAGAATTTTTCTTGCAGATAACTGGGTCTTTGTTGCCAACATTTTGAAGTAAGAAGTCAGTTGTCTTTGTCTGGCGTGAGATAAGCCATCTGGGCAGTTGTATTTAAGCTTGCACCCAGGAATATTATCTCTTGAGAGGGTACTAGTTTTGATTTCTTTTCGTTTACTGTGTACCCTAGGCAAATTAGTATTCTTTTTACAAACGCCAGATGCTGTAGTAGAATGTCTTTGTTCTCTGCTTGAATAAGGCAGTCATCCAAGTACGGATATATTTGAATTCCTCTTTGTCTGCAGAATGCAATTACTGGTGCCAGGCATTTGGTGAAAACTCTGGGCGCAGTAGATAAGCCAAAGGGCAGTGCAGAGAATTGGTAGTGCATTGAGCCAGCTATGAATCTGAGGTATCTTCTGCAAGATTGTCTGATTGGGACATGCAGGTATGCCTTTTAGGTCCAAAGTAACAAGCCAAGCCTTCTTGCCCAGCATGGGCAGTAGCTGCTGCAGAGTCAACATTTTGAATTTTGGAACGTCCAGAAATGTGTTTAGAATAGACAGGTCCAGTATTGGTCGCCAGGGTTTATCCTTTCTGGGCACCAGGAAAAGTCTCGAGTAAAATCCTTGTCCCTGCTCTTGTTGTGGTACTTGCTGAATGGCCCTCCTGTCCATGAGGGATGGAACTTGCTTCTGTGCCTCTGCCCATTGATTGTGTGGCAGGTCTGGCATACCTTTTGCTCTTGGCATGGTGTGAAAGTGGAACCTGTAGCCCTGAGACACTATGTTCAAGACCCATTTGTCCTGAGTAATCATGTGCCAATTTGGTGAAAAGTGTGCTAGTTTTCCCCCTAAGGAGGCTGCCAAAAGATAAGTGCTTGGTTCTGGCAGAGGAAAGTCATTGGGACTGTTTCCTATATGGTTGCGATTTGTCCTCTCCGCTTTTGGAGGTAGAAGCACCCTATTGCTTAGGCCTGTATGAGCCTTGGGGTTGGGATCTGCCTCTGGGGCGTCTGTATCTGTCTCTTTGTGGCATGTCTGACACTGGAAAGGACCAATTCTTTGTAGGCCAGTACCTGCTAAATCTGAGTGGCTGTACCTATAGGAAATCCTTAAATGTCTGCATGGATTTTGCTTTATCCTCCATTTTCTTCAACACCTCTTCTGCTTTAACACCAAACAAAGTATCATGCTGTAATGGAGCATCCAATAATTTTGCTTTAACATGATCAGGCAGATTCTGTTCCTTTAACCAAGCATGCCTTCTAATGACAGAACCCGTAACTGCAGCCCTGCATGATGCCTCCAGTGAATCAAAACCACATTGCAAAGTATGCTTTCCCACTTGTTCAGCTGCATGCAATAAATCCTGCATTTCCTTGTTATTAAAACACTCAGAATTTGACAACATTTTCTGTTTAAGAAG